>NC_061819.1:22836552-22839052 GCF_019202785.1 Penaeus chinensis | reverse complement strand
TAATGCTGTGTATGCTCCTACTGATGTTTGTAAACGACGTAAAAGAGATGTTTTACGCCAAATTTGCATCTATGACAGACAGCTGTCCTCAGCAAGATATTCGCAATATTCTGGGTGACATCAATGTGGTGTCTGGCTGTGATTGACCTGGCTATGAGATATCTGTCGGTCCTCATGGCTTGGCAGCTGATGCTGAGGCCATCTCTGGTCATTTCACAGCACTGCTGAGATGGGACAAGGAACAGTTTACCAGGAATCTTGCAGAGGAGGTCGTCAAATGTTTCTTAGTAAATGATCTTCATTCTGTCTACCAAGCTCTGAGAAATATGAATTCCGTACATGTGACTGCAGTCAGATTGTTTCAAATCCTGTTGGGGTGCAGGTGCATTGGGCTGAGTATTTTGAGCAGTTGTTCCAGGTTGATCTGCCTTTGCCATCCCACCTATCAACAAGGAACCAACCTCCTGAACTGAAGTTGAGGGGCAATCTCCAAGCTGAAGAGTAGTAAAGTAGCAAAGTATCTGCAGCATCCCAGCTGAACTGTTAAAGGCTGGTGCTGAACCTATGGTGAGAGGTTTGCATGCTGCCCTGAATACCATCTGGCAGACTGGTATCATTCTCCCTGACCTGTTGAGGGGTGTAGGTCATCCCTCCCAGGAAGGGGAAAGGGGATAGATGGGACTGCAGCAATCCATGAGGCATTATACTGCTCAGTATACCAGGTAAGGTTCTCACTCACATCCTTCTGAGATGTATCAGAGACCACCTGCTGAGGCACCAGAAGCATGAGCAATCTGGATTCACTCCTGGTAAGTCCACAATAGACCATATCCTGGATCTTCCAGTCATTGTAGAGTGCTGTTGAGAGTTTGAGTGTGGGCTGTTTGCAGCTTACATCAACCTCAATAAGGCATTCAATACAGTGCATCATGAATCCATCAGGGAGATCCAGAGACAAAAGGATTATTGGATTAATAGCTAGCCTGTATACTGGCTATATTCAAAGTGCTGTTAAGGGTGGTGGGGGCCTGTCAAGCTTCTTCCCTATTAGTTCATGAGTGAGGCAAGGCTGTATTCTTACACCAACACTTTTCAGCACTTGCATGGACTGGATAATGGGCAGAGCTACTGTCCAAGTCAATGTGGAGCAATTCTGGGCAATAGCAAAGTTACTGATCTTGGCTTTGCTGATGATGTTGCAATTCTATCTGAGTCTCTAGAAACCCTATTGGTGGCTCTAAATGCATTTAGCAATGAAGCAAAGCCACTGAGTTTAGAGGTCTCCTGGACCAAGAACAAGATCCAGGACTCTGGGGGCATGCTAGGAGAACCTGTTCAATCGGTACATGCTTGCAAACTGGACACTGAAGTCACATACAGCCTTAACATATCCTGGTAGTGTAGTTCATGACTCTGTACTGTCAGACCAGGAAGTCAGTGGACTGATTGGCCTGGCAGCAGGAGTCATGAACTCTCTCAACAAGAGTATTTGGAGATGCTGGTACCTGTGCAAAAGGACTAAGCTATGCGTCTCTAGGGTCCTAATACTGCCAGTTTTACTATAAGGTTAAGATGCCTGGATGCTATCCTGTGCCTTGGGAATCTCATCTTGATGCCTTTTGTAACAGGTCCTTGTGCCAGATCATGGGGTACAGTTGGTGGGACTATGTGTCCAACCAACAGTTACACCATTAGACTAGTACAGGATCTTTTACTTGCACATTCCGTGACAGCCACCTCAGGCCATATGGGCACCTAGCTTGATTCCCACAGGATCATTCTGCCGACCAAGTTGTCTCTGTTTGAAACAACCCTGGGTGGAGGAGGCCTGTGGACTAACCTAGGAAGTTATGGTTTGGGCAGATTGATCAAACCTGTCATGAAGAGCTAAAGATGAGCCAAACCCCAACCTGGCAGCTTGCCATGAGGACCTTCATTGGTGGAAATTATGGGTAGATGCAGCTATGTGCCCTCATTGGCATTAGCTCCCCTTTTAACCCATTGGTAACGGGTGTAGAAAACTAAAAAAAAAACTCTATGCTATGGTGAACCACGGCAACACGCTGACTTTGAGCGCGTGAGTTCAGTACATCAAGCCGAATCACTGCCTCGGAGCGCTTTGGCGCGCTGCCGCAGCGGACAGCCGCACGCCACATTTCGAGCGGTTTGTTATCAAGCCTATAGGCATGACCCGTCGGGAAGGAGTTAATATATTCCATAATATATTCGGCACTGATGAAAATATCACATTTAACCTAAGATACCGTGCCAATAGCACCAATAAAACTTTCAAGGGAATCTCATCAGATGAGAGTGGATGCTTATTTATATGCAGAAGGCAAACAAAACAGTGCAATGGTCACCCCCAAATGTTCTAACAAAGTAACACAAGAATCTCACTGCTTGTGATTTGGATGATACATGGACTAAACACTTAGAGTTTGGTACATTAACCAAAGTAATGTACTCCTCACAAAATATCTTGTTGCTTCTACTTGCT
>NC_061819.1:22819052-22834052 GCF_019202785.1 Penaeus chinensis | reverse complement strand
GAGAGATATTTAAAGAATAAAGAAATGGTCCTAAAGTTGGGGGACCACATCCTCACATATAGCCAAACACATTACCTTCTCTTGTGTATTTAGTGCCTCCCTTCCTTGGAAATTTTTGCCACAGCCAATACTTTTAGGCAACTGGCGGGAAGTGACTTGTTCTGCGTCCACTCCTTTGCCAAGGTTGAACAACCAATGCCTGAAAGCAAAAAAGTGACTTATATTCTTTCTGGATCAATTTCTGAGGAATTCAGAGGCTCTATTTCTGTCCACTTAACTACCTTTGCACAATAAATCTGCAATTAATAAACTCTTGAATTGATATCTGGATCCATGCTACCCAGTATAGTAACAGCATAATAACAATATATTTTTTGACAAATAGCTAGGGTTCAGACTAAACAGGAACAATAATTTTTCTTCAAAACCGGTCTTCTCTGGAGGTAACTGTGTAATTAATAAAGAATGATATACTATTTTCTCAGTGGTACATGTTAACAATATACAAACTATCTGCATGACAATAATAAATCTAATGAATGATGACTTGCCTCTAAATATCTCATTTCTAATGCAGAGCAATATTATTCAGCAATAACAACTTTCTTCTTAAACCCAGAACTGAAAGGCATGGCATGTACATACATGCCATGCCCACACTGATTTTACTTTATTAACTGTTCTTACACATAGATGGATCCACTTGTACTAAGTCACCAATGAGCCAATTATGAATACTACTTGTCTCACCTTTTCCTTGATTTTCAAAAATATTTTATGTTATCTAAAATTGCCAATACTAATGTAAATAACGTTATAGTAATTATAATGTCTATAATAAAAATAACACCATTGAAATAAAAAAAACTTTTTTATCGCAAGTTCATGGAAAGGTGAACTCAGGTGAGGTCAAAAGGTCTACTAATTGACTCTTTTGTGGCTATGCACTAGCAGAGCCATATATGTGCAGAAACATTTCACAAAAACTTCTAAAATGAGCACAGCACTTTCCTGGCAACATTGGGTTAAAGAAACTACTCACTAGGAGGGGGATAAATATAATTTACCTGCTTAAAAGGATTGATTATTACAGGTTTGATTCTTTTTTTGCACTGCTTATCAATACTGCTAAAGTTTAGGTTAATATTTTGGTGTTTCCCTAATGAGAGAACCCCAACAAAAATTGTCTATACTTTCCTTGTAACATATGAAAAAAAGAGTAAACTTGATTGAAATCCTAAGAAAATGCTGTTTTTTTTTTTGTAAACATTTACTTTACTTTCCTGTTAAAAAAATATATATACATATTTTTCAAAATCTATTTACCATTTTGAATAGGAGTGAAAAAAGTAAAATTATGGAAAAATTTAATTTCATAGCACCATTATGAGAAATTTCTTTATCAATTCATACATAAACTATTCAATGACAGAAACTTGAATACAACCTATAATTCATTCTAAAGTATGACTGTATTTCCTGCCAAATATGAAGTATATAACTTCATCAATTATTCACAGACCCTCATTAACATTAGTATCCTTGGAACATTGTCTCTCTCTTTCCTTCTCTCATAGACACACACACACATACACAAATACTTTGTCACACTTAGAAATAATTCTAGGAAATAGGATGTTATTCTTCTTACGCTGTTTTATTATCATATCTGCCGATTAGTTGCTGGAGAGACAACTTTCCCAGGTCACCCATTGTGTTGCAGCCCATCTCCTCAGTGAGTGAGTCGCCAAGCTTTCCTCCTAGGTGACGTACTTTTCCAACAGGCAAACCGTCCCAAAGTTGGCTAACTTCATCCTGTGGTAGGACAGTCTGCTGGTTTGGCTTGTGAAGACCACATGCCAATTTGCTAAGCATCTAAAATTATATAAATGAGGAATAATTAGGACTTGATTTTAAAAATTAGCATATTGTATCTGGGTAACATGGATAACTTGTCATAAAGAAAAATACATTACAGTGTGTAAACTCATTGGAGAGATAATATGGAAGCTACTCAACAAAGATAACTTTGATGAAAAAGGCAAAATAGCAAATATTCATGTGGGTCTGGCCTGCAAGCCAACCATCCAGGAGAGTTGATAATAAAGCCTAATGCCTGGATTTAGGTGCAAGCAAGATACCGAGAGAGCTTGGGTTAATATTCATTTGAATAATAAAAATGGTTTGTAGATGTACAATAAAAATGCATACCCACATAAATCCCTTGTTATCACTGAATGATCATTCGATCCTTACTCTATAGACTTCATTAGCTTGATAATCAGGCTCTTTCTAAAGTTAGTCTGTTTAGGTGTGATTATCTGAATGTAGTACATGTGCAGAATGGATTACACATGGTACAAGATGGTTGACACAGGTCTATTGCAGAGGTCAGTTGCAGGCTAAATGGCTATCCTTTACTATAGAAGGTTCTAAGAAATTCACAACTGGGAAGTATATAGCAAAACTGAACACTTGGGGAGTACATTAGGAAACAAAAGAAATAATTTTTTTTTTAGTTTTTCAAGTGCTAGCTCTAGTTACATTTTTATCTTTCTTTTTTTGAACTTCTGGATTCATCAAGATCTTGTGTTGAATAATATAAAGTTAATTTGATTAGATTTATTTTTATTTTCCTTATTTCTTATTTAACTATATCTCCATTCTTTTACTAATCTATAACCCAAGCTGTGTTTTGCAGCTTTGGCTAAAGGGAATAATTGTTTTAGTATGTTAACATTAAAAATAAAGGAGCAATCCTTTCCTTTAAATGCCTTTTCAATATTAAGGCCTTTCTGTGGCATTCCAAAACCCCCAACACTGTTTCACATTGTACCATGGTCACCACAATACACAATATCATCAAAGTTTGTACTGACATACAAATTTTGAAAAAAAGGGGATATTTTTCTTAATTTCACATAAAACAATCATTAGAAAACCATTAAAGTACTTAATGTGCTGGCATGATTTTTAACTACAAGCAAAATATTGTGGGAACTTCAAAATAAAATGGAAAAAGTACCAGACTACTTTGCAATTTATATTGTTTATACACACCACTCTTCCCTTTGCAAGGTTGTGGAAGCATTCAAATGTACCATGTCATATGCCTCGGAAATGTTGGAAATTCTTACCATGTCATTCCAATAACCATCATAATTGACTTTAAATTTTACCCATATTGAGTGAACATGTATTTGCTGTACTGCCATAAAAGCACATTTTATGCACCTTTACAATAGAGATTTGTATCAAGAAACTTACAATGCAATTGGTAATCTGTGAAAATATAAATCTCTATCTGAGACTATGTGAAATATATCTGAAAAATTTTGGACTCTGATTGGCTGGCTGTAGTGTATGAAATTGTATCAAGGTAAATCTGATACAAACCGAAAAGATGTTTCAACAGGTTCCACTAATAGTTGCATAAAGGGCAAACATGTATCGAAGTGTTAGGTTTTAGAAATTCTACAAAAAAGGCCTTTGGTAATAGCTTCAAGTAAAGAAAGCACCATGTGTAATATTGTGATATTCTAAGGACTGATAGAACTTGCATTACTGGTAGTTTATAATACTGAGAAAGTGGAACTAAACTTCTTTCATCTATACATCCTTTGTACCGACAGCTCTGAATACTATAAATTAGGAGTGATGCCCACTGTGAGTACTTGTTTGATTGTTTCTACACATAGATGGCTACACTTGTACTAAGTCACCAATGAACCAGTTACGAGAACTGACTGTCTTGCCCGTTTCCCTTTTCTTTGATTTACAAAAATATTTTAAGTTATCTTATTTTGCTGTTACTAATGTTTATAACATTATAGTAATTATAATGTTTATAATAAAAATAACACCATCGATATTCATAGCACTAGTAAAAATATGTTTTTCCTGCCAATTCAAATCAAGTAAGGTCACAATTTCTATTAATTGACTCCTTTGTGGCTAAGCACTAGCAGAGCCATCTATGTGCAGAGACATTTCACAAAAATATAGAAAATGAGCACAGCATTTCCCCCTTTTTTTATTAATTTTCCCCAACAGCATTGGGTTAAATAATAGTTCAGTAGCCTTAATCAATAGTAATCATTATCATTAGCAATGATTATTACAGGTTAAGAGATAATCTTGTTATTCCAGATAAATAAAACATATAGAAACTTTTGTAATCATTACAATCAGAAGTGGAGTAAAGCAGGAATAAGACAGAACAAGTAATTGATAATATATACAGGATTTCCTAATAAAAATAAAGACTAAGCATAAAAATGTTTGCACACAGCTACCTAAATTTACCAACTGCTAATAAGTGTCAAGAAATATCTTTCTTTCTGCCAGTACTCATTCAATTACTTTCATTACTTTGTTCAGTATTCAGTAAGGGTCATCTAAATTATCATTAAAGGATTAGATCATTCATAAGTTTGGGCATGAATAATATACTAAATAGCCAACCATAACCCATTGGCCACAGGTTCACTGTAGTTTTTTTGGTAGTTTTGTAGCAAATAGATGGGTCTGCAAAGGTTCAGCAACCAAGGAGTCAATTAGTGGGCACTAGATTTCCCTATTCCTTGACTTTATGAGTATTATAATAATATCAAAATATTAGTAACAAAAATAATAGACTTATAAAAAAGAATCTTGCCAAAAATCAAAAGTGTAAAAACTAAAAACTTGTGGAGTCACATCCGTGTAAAGACAATCATTAAACTAAAAATACAGTGGATATGGCATGTATTCATGCTATTACTGCAAATAGGTTAATCCTTAACATAATTACTCAAACACTGATATTTTGTAACATGCACACCAGCAATTCTTCTATTATAACTCTCTTTGATAAGGATTTGAACACTTTAGGTAATATATAAAGGGAACAGAACTAAACCACTAAAACATTCAGCCCCAATGAAAGCACTGTCTAGCCAGAATATACATTAGATTCACTGATATTACCCATCTATTTACATACAAGTTTAATCATAATGATTTGGATATCCAAATACAACACCAGGTTAACAAAGTTGTTTCCATAGTACACCCTCAATAATATGACACTGTATCTGAATATATGAATCCCTTCTAACAACTGTTCACTGGTAGTGTGTGTCTAATGAAAAAGATGTGTAATTTCCATGAAGCTAGTGTAGATATGGAATAGACAATTCATTTGTGTTGCTCATATGCTAGTGTTTAGTTCTATTCTCTCTTGGTGTTACCAAGTTAGTGATGCAATTACTTAAAAGATATCTTTATATTTCACACTCTGATCATCACCTCTATTTATACAAACTATGACATGCAAATGGACTCAGTTTAGACAAAATATAAACAAAATGTATAAACAAACCTTATTGTGAGTAATCCCTGCTGAACATTTGAACCCTGTTTGTGCCAAAACAGCTGCTCGCATCTCCTCGCAAATAAGTGCTGCATAAGCTAATCTTACATTATCCCAGTGGGGATGGTTGGAATCAAGAGGCAAAGCTGCATCCTCTTCATTTTCAAAAACATTGTTTAACCATTCAAGAACACCCTTCTCTCTGACTTCTGGGGAAATAACATGCTATTAATGTGATTACTTTCTCTTCTCTTAATATCTTACTCTTCAATTATCACTAAACCATGAACAGACCCACTTGCAAAAATCGAAATTAGCCATCTTGCAGTTGAAAAAACAAGCACCATTACCACATACCTTGCTGGTCCCCATCCTCAGTCTTATCATATCCAACAACCCAGCTTGACTTCAGCATATCACCGGTAATGCGGGTACCCTTATTCTTCTGGATCCTCTCTCCTACTGTTTGTGTTAATTCAATATAGGCTTCATCTATGCTGGCTCTCTCAACACAGTCACTGAACTCACACAGAACCTTTATAACCTCTTTACCAGCATCTCGATACCTAAAAGAAAGAAAGAGAAATAGATAAATTCATTTAAATTATCAAAAGAAAAAATCTAAATTAATCTGCAAATTTGGCGGAAGGCTGAGGTAACGGGAAAGACTCGCCACCAGCGCACAAACCTCTTGGAGAGTGATTAGACTCATTTGGCATTTGGGAGGGGGATTTGGCATTATTCCTGTTAATAAATGAGTGTGGATTGTATTATCGGGAAAAGTGCCTGCTCTAGGGAGGATGCTGTTCCCATGCTCAGGATCCTATTCCTTGATGCCATGAACAGCTATGCAGGGTGTATTGCAGAAAATTGAATATTATGGAGCGAGAGAGAAAAAAAAAAAGACACCAATAACAAAATGTTACTTGTTATTATTATTGCACAGAATTATGGACTACCTTGAGAGATGACATGGAGTCTGTGCAAAAAAAACGGTCCAATACCATCTTGATAAAGCAAATCGAAGGACAAATATAGACAATAGAAAATGCTTCTGCAGTAAAAAAGAAAATAACATTGCAAAGGGAACCAGATCCAATGGGTTAATGGTGTGGCACTGGAGAGAGGAACACGATACAAGAATGCTGCACTTATTTTTAACAGCAACATTATTCTTACATGGTCATGAAGGCAAATGCCAAAAGTATTGCATATAGTGTTTGTGATAATAATGTTAAAGGCTCTATCAAACAGATGGTAAATATTTGGTACCAGTATCTGCTAGACATGAAATTCTGATTTAGAAAAACAAAATACTCCTTTTATATAAAAAGACAAGTTACAGAACTGTCATACTATCATCAATGTTTTATTAACATCATGTTTCTAATTTAACTTCTGATATTCCTTCCATACTATCCATAACACTTTCATGCATTATACTTTGTGGTAAAGCTCTGAATATCCTTCACCGACACTTACTTGGTGAGGTTAGCCTTGCCACGATTTACAGGCACCTGAACCAGATGGATGTCAGGGCACTTCCCACGAGCTTCGTCTCCCCGCATTCCTCTCTTGACACCAAAGGCTCGGGCTTCATAGTTGACAGCAATAATTCTGGAAGAGGTATTAAAATAAATCAAACAAATATTGGTATCAAAAGTGGTTGAATTTATATTCTGTCCTGTAGAATTGTTACTTATAATATTGAAATAGATTTCTCACTGAAAATGTGATGTATAATACATAAAACCAATTTTTTTCAATGTTTGAACATATAAAGTTGCATAAAATAAATGTATAGTAATCTAGAAATGGTGAAATGGCAAGCAACATCTAAAAACTGTCATATAAAAAGATACTACATTCTAAAATATTTAGTGTGAGCCACACAGTTACTTAAAACAGGTTCTTTATGCATGTCTTGTCTTTGCAATAAATCTACTCAATATTCTGCCCTCATCTACTCAGATATCCACTCATAACCTACCCTAGACATCCACTGTTTACCACAGATCTACTCCTATTCTATTAATCCACATCCATATCTAAATCAACTAGTTCCTTGATTAACCCATCCAAAATATTTATGTCAACTCTGCAAGGAGTCCTGCCAACAAACCAATTAACCAATCAGTATACCATGACAAATATGGAACCTCCTCTGTTTGACAGAAACAATAATACCAATAACTACTAGTACAACAACAACAACAACAACTACTACTAATGATAATAATAATGCTAACAGTTATAATAATAATAGTAGTAGTAGTGGTAATAACAATAATAACAATAACAATAACAATAATAATAATAATAATAATAATAATAGTAGTAATACTACTACTAATAATAATAATAATAACTATAATGATGATAATAATAATAATAATAATAATAATAATAATAATAATAATAATTATAATTATTATAATAATAATAACAATAATGACAATAATAATAATAATTATATAAAAAATGATGAAGAAAATATATAATAATAATAATAATAATAACAATAATAATAATAATAATAATAATAATGATAATAATAATAATAACAAAGAATATTGTAATTATTATAATAACAACAACAACATTAAAAATAATAATGATAAGACTATTAATAATAATGATAATAATAATAATAATAATATGAAGAAGAGGAAGAAAAACAACAACAACAACAACAGCATTAATCATAACCATCATTAATTATAAAGTTCTCCAGGCACACAACAAAAAAAATACATAGCTCACTCAATTCTACATGGTCAAAGCCCACGCTATCCACAGATTATGAGAGCCCTTAATGGAATACATTAATTAACAAAGAAGAGGACTGAGCCACTTACCCACCACCCTTCCAAGAGTTGTACTGAACCACGGCGGCCGGGACCCCTTTTATCTGAGGGTTGTCCCGTTCCTCCACCTGCACATAGAAGCAGTCCATGTCTAAGAGTACCACCACTCTGTCTGTCATCTTGCATTAGTTTGGTCCTGAGAGAAATAACTGAAAAAGAAATAAGAGAAAGCTGTATGGGATGGTAATGGTGAAATTAACAGAAATATCTTCAAAGTTTTAGAGAATGATGATGGTTCCTAAATTTGTACTGGTTGGGAATCTATTTCAATTAAAAGTTAGGCAAAAAATTACAGAAAGAATGATAATTACTGCTCTACAGGATAGAAATCCTTACCTTTAATTATATAAATATCTTTAGCACTGTTATCAGCCACCAAAGCTTCAGTATCTCAAAACTGATGATGTGCTATAGGGGCAGTTGTAGTGCAATGGTAACAAAGTATAGCTGGGTCTCAAAGCACAGAGGTTCAAGGCCTGGCTATGGTCCAAGGTTTGGAAGGGCATCCACTCAGGGAAATGTTCTCTCAATGTCAAATCAAGAGTCCTCCAAAAGAAGGTACCGTTCTAGCTCTTATGATGGAGCTCATGACATAAAACTGATCATCTTGGAATTCCTTACGACAATCATTCAGTCTTTTTCTTTGGTATCAGTCCAGAAGCACTCCATGACAAACACTTACTCAAAAGATCAAAATCATTAAATGCACTTAATCACTGTACTATCAATTATTTACATCACAAAAGGAAAAAGAAAAAGAAGAAAAAGTTACAACACCATCAGCTACTTTCATTACTTGCAACCTCTGAGCAAATCTCATCCCAGAGTTCTCCCTTCCTCCTTGATGAGATAAATTCAGATGCTGATATACTGGCACTGATGTCCCTAACGTTCATTGGGTCGAGAGGGAAGTTTTCCTCACTCGATTCTGATGAAAGGGAGCTGGACAAGATGGTGCTCAAGTTTGTCGTATTGTGCAAGCCTTCACTGGCAGATACGGTGGATAATACTTCTTTCTGCTCTTTGATCACTTTGTTGTCCTCCTCCTTTTCAACCACCTCTTTCTTGATTTTCTTGGTTCCTCTCTTCTTCTTCATGTTAAAAGTTTTTCTATTTCTTCATTATGACCAAGATTAGGTTAATTCTGGCCCAAGTTCTGAAAAGAAGATCCAGAGTAATTAATTGTTTTATGAGGTGAGTAATGTAAAGTTAAGAGGAAAGAGACAGCAAAAACATGCAAGAGGGTGTAAGAAAGGAAGAAAAAGTGAAGATTCACTTATAACATAAACCATGTAAGAACATAACTTGGAAGGAAAAATGCAGTGAAGAAACTCATCAGGAATGATCAAAGATGATTCCCTTTCTCATTATGGATGCTATGTAAATAAAACTACACTATCTATCATGATATGAATAAGGACAGCTGTTACTGGTATAGTAACATTGTGTGAGTCTATTCCTAGTTACCTGAGGTCCCAGTTTCGTTAATTTTCTTGCTTGTTATGGTAATTTCACTGTGTTATGACTGTGGAGGAAAAAGCAATGTTACATACTTTAAGGAAAAGATTGCTTTGGTTCAGAAATGTAAGTGAAATACACCAATACCTACCATACATAAAAATCATTCTTATTATTGTCAAATCTTAAAGATACTTTTATTCATTCAAATTCCTAAAGTTTCTGAAGATACTGATGTTATTAAATATTGTTAATGAAATTCACATTTAGTGGTTAAATATGCTAACTGTCTTTCATCCCCAGTTAAGAAGAAAAACTACAGATGACTGGCTAATCTACAAGAGAATCAAAAGTCAAGAAGATAATCTGGCCTTAAGCACTCCTGTACTTATATCTACTCAATATGCTTTTAAACTCATCCCAGCTCCAAATTCTTTATCTGCAAAATCATATGTCCAAACAATGGCACATACAATATCAACTTGAGGTTTGGTTACCTAACCTGCTTACACCTGCATTCAAAAAAGGTTATCTAATCTGCTTCCACCAGCTGTCAAAAAAAAGTCATTATCTGAATTTAAAATGCAGTTATCACTACAAAGCTAATATAACCCTACCATTTTTTTGGTTTTTTTTTCAATATCAGTAATAAAGGGGGGGGGAAAGTTTTGAAATGTCTGGGGAATAGAATACAGAAGGATGTTAATATGAATACATCACAATTGGTAAAGTACTTTTTAGGTATGATTTTATAGCTTATACAGTATCCAAAACCAAGAAAGTGGATATTCATGACCATGTACTGTTATAATCCAAAGTTTCTGAACCCCCCTCTCCTGCCATTCATACTAGGCTACGTGATAGATTACATGAGGTAGGAGGGTTGGAAGGGAAGAAGGGTCTGTAAGGAGGGGCATAGGGGAGTTTTTCACCCATTTGCACACAAAATGCTATACTACTAAAGTGATATCATGATACCTTTATTCCAGGGATCAATATCACATTATTATAGCATATTTGTAATTATAGCAACTACCAACTGTGAAGCATGGGAAGGAATCAGGCATCTCCTAAACATATATATAAATGTTGGAAACTCTATGCCTTTATGCCTACTGAGTCATGGTGGAAAAACATGACTTGATACGAAAAATAGCTTGGAGTGACTTAATTTTAACCAATATTCTATGTCTTTCTTTCAAATTAGCAAAATTCACAAAAGATTCATGGATGATCACAGTCAGATTGGACACAGTTCATTCATCCATCCTAATGAACAACCTACATCTTCTTGAGCAGTATATATAGTCTTCTTAACCCAATCAGCATGGATGGCAAGAATACATGCCATGCCTGCTGTAATACAGGTTTATTTATTGTATTTACACATAGATGGCTTTACAAGTGCTTAATCACCAAGGAGTCAGTTATTAGTCCTACCTATCTCACCCATTTACCCTTTTCCTTGACTTTTGCAAGGTCTTTTGCATTATTTCTTTGTCTTACATGTTACCAAGATTTTAATAACAATTTAATAATCATAACATCTATAACAATAATAACTGTATCGATATCAAACATATTAAAAAGAAAACACATTTTCTCGCCAATTCAAGGAATGGGAAATCAGGATTGGTCAGTAGGGCCTACTGATAGACTCCTTTCCAGCTGAGCACATGTGAGCCATCTGTATGTAAAAGAATTCACAAAAAACTACTGGGGACAGAACATAAATCCATGGTGGTCGGGTTTAAGTTACTGATCTGTGCTATAATCATAAGCCCTAATGTGAAATTGATCTCAGATGTAAATGTAAATTTAAGAGGAATTGTGAACTAGGTATTGAGCCACTGCTTGTTGGCATGGTAGTTAGATCAAGGGTGGTAGCGTGGTAGTGGGAGTTTAATTAATACATATATTACATCTATATTCTTAGGCCTTTCAGAGGCATGCATTATTTCTATTTCTATTTATTTTTATATTTTTTCTTGTAATTCATGTTTGAGATCAAATTAAAAAAAAAAAATCAACTTACCATCATATCATCATATGAACTAGTTTGCACACACACACACACACACACACACACGCACGCACGCACGCACGCACGCACGCACGCACGCACGCACGCACGCACGCACGCACGCACGCACGCACGCACGCACGCACGCACGCACGCACGCACGCACGCCTACCCCTCTCTCTCTCTCTCTCTCTCTCTCTCTCTCTCTCTCTCTCTCTCTCTCTCTCTCTCTCTCTCTCTCTCTCTCTCTCTATTGCTATTTCTATCTCTGTCTCTACCTCTCATTCTCTCTTTTCACCCCCTCCTACCCCTCAACTTGCCTACCTGTCTGCCTATCTCTGTATTCTCCATCTCTCTAATAATATTAGTCTCTCTCTCCCCCTCTCCCTCTCCCTCTCCCTCTCCCTCTCCTTCTCCCTCTCCTTCTCATTCTTCTCCTTTTCCCTCTCCCTCTCCCCCTTCCCTCTTACTTAAAATAGAATTCTACTGCAACTCCTCTATTTTTATATCCCTTAAAGTCACTTATTTGAGTATTCAAAGCTACAGCCAGAATAAATACATAGACTTTACTAAAACCCTATCTAAAAACAATATATGGTTAATCTTTACAGTTTGGACTCACTAAGCTAGGTAATGCCACAATTAGCGGAAAATGATCGCAGAAAGTCCGCTCAATACTCTTCAATTTCAGCTCTCTCTTGCCATGCATACTGAGGTGAAGATAATGTTTACACAAGGGGGTATCAGGGGTGTGAAATTGGGGACTTAGTCCCAGGCGGGTGCACCTGTACTGTAAAGAATTACCAAATATATTATGCATATGTAAATTTTACACTTAAATTACTCTTTGCCTTTATTACATGAACAAATTTCTTAAGTTTGCTTTTTTACTTCATTAAAAATACAGATCACTAAAATGCACACCTATCATTTTATGGTGAAATTTTCATTACACTTAAGTTAGCTATGTAGCACACACTTTTTTCCTTGGTAAAAATAAAAACTCTTTTAGTTCAATTCTTTTCCTTTCATGTGAGATTTCAAATAAGCAAAACTGTTCTTAATTAGAGTGTTCACGTTTGTCTAAATCAGAGTATGCAGCTTCGAGTTTGTCTGAAAATATGTAGCTGGCATTTTGAGTGAGCAGCCGAGATATCAGGTGCTTATCATAAAGTTTCTGGTCTGATTACTGAAGGTGTGTAGCCCACACTAACAGCTTGAGTTACTAATCATGTAACAATATGATTCACCATAGGGACTGAGAACAATTGGTTAGTTTATCTTGTTCTAGCTAATTCTTTTATTACAAACCTTCCACTGAATTTTAACCTGAAAATTGAGTCAGACATCTGAAGATGACAGATATACTGAGCTGCATATTAACAATTCCTACCAAGTCAGGCTAAAATCAAATGAACCTCAAGCATGAGAGTCTTTTATTTAATATGTTTCTTCCTCTCTCACTCACAGCCAGCTAGACAGAGACAGATGGACACACACACACACAGACATATTTTTCTCTCCTTTACTTCTCCCTAAGTTTAGCTTTCTTATGCCCCTCTCTTCCTGCTTTCTTTCTCTCTCACTCACACTCACACTCACACTCACACTCACACTCACACTCACACTCACACTCACACTCACACTCACACTCACACTCACACTCACACTCACACTCACCACTCACTCACTCACTCACTCACTCACTCACTCACTCACTCACTCACTCACTCACTCACTCACTCACTCACTCACTCACTCACTCACTCACTCACTCACTCACTCACTCACTCACTCACTCACTCACTCACTCACTCACTCACTCACTCACTCACTCACTCACTCACTCACTCACTCACTCACTCACTCACTCACTCACTCACTCACTCACTCACTCACTCACTCACTCACTCACTCACTCACTCACTCACTCACTCACTCACTCACTCACTCACTCACTCACTCACTCACTCACTCACTCACTCACTCACTCACTCACTCACTCACTCACTCACTCACTCACTCACTCACTCACTCACTCACTCACTCACTCACTCACTCACTCACTCACTCACTCACTCACTCACTCACTCACTCACTCACTCACTCACTCACTCACTCACTCACTCACTCACTCACTCACTCACTCACTCACTCACTCACTCACTCACTCACTCACTCACTCACTCACTCACTCACTCACTCACTCACTCACTCACTCACTCACTCACTCACTCACTCACTCACTCACTCACTCACTCACTCACTCACTCACTCACTCACTCACTCACTCACTCACTCACTCACTCACTCACTCACTCACTCACTCACTCACTCACTCACTCACTCACTCACTCACTCACTCACTCACTCACTCACTCACTCACTCACTCACTCACTCACTCACTCACTCACTCACTCACTCACTCACTCACTCACTCACTCACTCACTCACTCACTCACTCACTCACTCACTCACTCACTCACTCACTCACTCACTCACTCACTCACTCACTCACTCACTCACTCACTCACTCACTCACTCACTCACTCACTCACTCACTCACTCACTCACTCACTCACTCACTCACTCACTCACTCACTCACTCACTCACTCACTCACTCACTCACTCACTCACTCACTCACTCACTCACTCACTCACTCACTCACTCACTCACTCACTCACTCACTCACTCACTCACTCACTCACTCACTCACTCACTCACTCACTCACTCACTCACTCACTCACTCACTCACTCACTCACTCACTCACTCACTCACTCACTCACTCACTCACTCACTCACTCACTCACTCACTCACTCACTCACTCACTCACTCACTCACTCACTCACTCACTCACTCACTCACTCACTCACTCACTCACTCACTCACTCACTCACTCACTCACTCACTCACTCACTCACTCACTCACTCACTCACTCACTCACTCACTCACTCACTCACTCACTCACTCACTCACTTACTAGAAATTGATTTTTTACTATTTACTGTTCACCCAGGCAAAATCCAGAAATCTAAGTGGAACAGTTGCTGAGTTAAAGGCAATCATTTCATACCTAAGAATGACCATAATGACCATAAGAGGCATCTGCACCTGTCACCTGCAGCTATGACTCTTAGCACTCTGACAAAGGCCAATTAACCTCCCCAATGCCTATTCTGGAAAGACAGGCTAATGCTTCATTCAGAACTCCTCATCCAATGAGTTGGATGAGGAGAAGATGGACAAGATGTTTTGACCTTTCAAAACCACTACTTTACGTCCATGACAAGTT
>NC_061819.1:22801552-22814052 GCF_019202785.1 Penaeus chinensis | reverse complement strand
AGTTGCCTGTGTAGTATCAGTAGTATTAAGCGTACCTGGCATCTTTGGAACATGTATTGTGTAAGATGTTTACGAAGTGCTAAATGAGGGTACGCCTTGTGTTGTCTACCTGCCGTTGATGACAGTGACAAAAAGTCTAAAAATGTTGAGCTTTGCAATGTCAGGTGTTGGCTACACATGCTTCTTCATTTTTTTTCTTTTTTACTAATTTGCGCATATTTGTTTGTCTATATTTCGTAGGCCCGCTGTCCTTTGCCCAGTCGATGCCGTCACAGGTGCGAGGGGCGTGAAGGACACCGGTAATTGTAGTGTCTTGCAGCGGCGTCTGGAGTTGGACCGCAGAAGGGGGAAGGGGGCGAAGGGGGAGGGAAAGGGGGACGGGGCGGGATGTTGTTGTGGAGGATCATCCACGCTTCTCTGTGTTTCTGTTGCTGTGTTAGGGTTTCTCTTTGTCGCGTCTTGTTTTTTCTTTTGGTCTGTAAATGATACTGGAATACAAACCGAGAGAGAGATTGCTTAAGGGGAGGCGCTAGTGTACGCTAGTGTATTCGTGACAACTAGAAGGGATGAAGTTGAAGAAGTGTAATGAAAAAAGGGCGTTGAGGACAAAACAAAGGGGAGTGAGTGAGTGGGTACAAGAACGAGGGGAAGGGAGAAAGAGTTGGGACTTCGAGAAAGACAGATCGGGAGGAGAGTGACTTCTCTCTATTGTCTTGTTAAGGATTTTTGAGAAGACGAAACCCATAACACTATTTTCAAAAGTACGTGTTTAAGGTTAGACCAGGCATAGGAATAGGGGGCCCCTTTTCATAACTTGATAAGTTATAAAGGCCCATTGAGGTACGGTAATCAGGTGAATAGATCGGCTGCTTCAGGAATGGTGATAAGCTGATAAGATTATTGCTGCCAGGAAGTAGTGAATGTTACTGATCTTGCTGCGGTGAAACCTGAGTAAACATGTTCCGATTTTCATTATCGTTCGTTCTCTCTCTCTCCCACCTTCCTGAGAACCTCTTGAAAGGAGTTCTTTAACATTACACGTGGCCGAGGGCGCTACTGAGGCCTCTGTGATTTGCGTAGGACTGTTTAACCAATACTTTATTTTTCACGTAACATTTTGGAGGGTTGTTATACTAAAGAGGGAAGGTAAGGAGCTGTGTGTATCGTGGTTTTGGGTCACTGCGGTCGAGATAGGTGATATTTACGTCAAATATGGATAAAGTAGTAGGGGGTAAAACGGTGTATTAGATTTGTAGTGTACCGGATATGGTAATGCTAGTGGGTAAGGAGGGGGAGGGGGGAGGAGGGGTTGAGGCCTGGTATTTTGGCGGCGCTGGGGGCTCGCTTCTCCGAAACGCGGTTCAGAATCCTGGGAAAGCTTCTTTTGGCTTCCTTTCCTTTGAGTTTCTAGTTATCGGCGGTGGAAAGGTGATTCTCCGGGATGATATGAACGAAAGGCTGCCTCGGGACCTTCTTGTTGTTTTTTCCCTTGTGTTTTATTGAAGCGATGCGACACTCTCCCTCTGACGCGGGTGGGGTGGGGTGGAGGGGGGGGGGTGCGGCACCGGAAACCCTTTGTAGAGAATACGTTTTTTTTTTCCCATTTACGAGGGGACTTTGTGAATGGGTGGAGTCGTGTGCATGGGGAAGCCATACACACACCACCGAGTTCATGCTTGTGAAAAAGACACGTGGAAGCACTTTGAGCATTGTGCTGAGAAGATGCTGAGTGGTTTGCTTGGTGTTGTTCAGCAGTTGCATTAGGACATCACGTTGATACAGATTCCCACCGTTTCATATTTTCTCTAACGTTGTTGTTTTCCTTTCCCAGCTGGAGACGTTCCCGGGTCGTGAGGGAACCTCTGTGCCTCAGCTGACCGATGGCGTCGTCATGGCAACCGTCCTTCACCAGATGTGAGTACTCTTCCGCCGGGTCTGGTGTGTCTGCCTCAACCTCCTCTTCTTTCTCCCCTTTCTTCATCTCCCTATTGTTTTCCTTCTACTGTCCCTTCTCATCTTGTTCCTCTTCTCCCCTGCCTCCTCTCCCTTCTCCGTCTTGTCCCTCTTCCCCCCTTCTTCCTCCCCGTCCTCTTCTTTCTCTCCTTCCTCCTCTCCCTTCTCTTCCTTCCCTTCTCCCTCCTCTCCCTTCCCTTCCTTCCCTTCTCCTCCCTCTTCTCTTCCTCCCCTTCTCCCCCTTCTCCTAGCCCTTCTCTTCCTCCCCTTCTCCCCCTCGCCCTATCCCTTCTCTTCTGCCTCCTCCTCCCCTTCTCTTCTTCCTCCTCCTCCCCTTCTCTTCTCCTCCTCCTCCCCCTCCCCCTCCCCCTCCCCCTCCCCCCTCCTCCTCCCCCTCCTCCTCCCCCTCCTCCTCCCCCTCCTCCTCCCCTCCTCCTCCTCCCTCCTCCTCCTCCTCCTCCTCCCTCCTCCTCCCCCTCCTCCTCCTCCTCCTCCTCCTCCTCCTCCTCCTCCTCCTCCTCCCCCCTCCTCCTCCTCCCCCTCCTCCTCCTCCCCCTCCTCCTCCCTCCTCCCCCTCCCCCCTCCTCCTCCCCCCTCCTCCTCCCCCCTCCCCCTCCTCCCTCCCCCTCCTCCTCCTCCTCCTCCTCCTCCTCTCCCTTCTCCCCCTCCCCTTCCTCCTCCTCTCCCTTCTCCCCCTCCCCTTCCTCCTCCTCCTCCTCCTTCCCCCCCTCCCCCCTCTCTTCCTCCTTTTATTTCTCCCACTCTTCTCTCCCTCCTCCTTTATTTTCAGTGCATCTCGCGTGTGAATGCGTGAGAGTTTCCGTAAATGTGTTCAAGCGAAGGGATCAGAGGGGTTTCTTCTGTCTGTTGCCGGAGACGCTTAGAGTTACCTGCACCGTTCGATTTCCTTATCTCACAGCGCCACCGCGTTATCAGCGTAATGCCGATATGACTCATACACGGGTCGCTACACCGTTATTTTGTAGAAGAAATTGTGTGCCGGCATTTGTTTGTTCGTGTGTTCCGGCGAGAGGCTTCGTGGCCGCGGTACGATCAGGTTGTTGATGCCAACGTCTGCGACAAGATGTTGGCATCCGCAGCTGACGATCAGCAGGTGACGTCGCAGGCCATCGGCGGGTGACGGTAGTCGGCCCGGTGGACACAGCGGGTTGACGTGGAGATGTATGCTTCGGCGGCGTCAGACTGGGGAATAGAACGCGGTGTGAGTGAATGTCACAGGGTTAGTCAAGGAAGACCGCGTGTCTAGCGGAGAGGTCGCCTCTCGGCCAACAGGTGACACGACCTGGGCAGCCATAGAAGTGCCGGCGAGGTGGCACTCTGCTCGTTCAGCCTCGCCTGGCTGTCTTGACTGAGAACAGCCAGCGAGATGCGTCACCTGCAGACGAGCTCAGCTGTCTCGGCATAACCGGCTGGCTAAAGAACGCCTGCCCACGCTGCAGTCAGTGGCTTAGCACCTGGCCGAGCTGCTCACGGCAGGGCTTAAGTGCGTACTGCGGCGTTGAGTGAGGGGCGTAACGTAACACCTCGCCGTGCCGTTCCGGTCCCGGGCTTCCTCCGTTACCCGCCTGGTGTCACAGTTGCGGCGGGCGGGTGCGGCGTCAGCGGCGTCAGCGGTGGCGTAGCATGTCCTTACCGCACGTCGTTAGTCATTGCACTTTTGCTCTTCCGCATGCTTCGTCCTCTCGTCACTGCCGCTGCGCTTTTGTTCCCGGCGCGCCTGCGGTTTTGCTGCAGTACTTCTCCGGCCGCGGGCAATTTGGCTTTTTTTTGCAGTCATTTGCTCGGGTGCGTATTCCGTGGCTGGTGTACTCACTCCTTGTATTTTTACGTTTACGCGAATGGTTTCCCTATGTAATCGGTTTTGTGTACTTGTGGATTTATTTACGAATGGCATTTACATGCCTTCATGTTTGTTTGCATTGCTCTCGTTCATTCTGCACTTTAACACGGGAGAAGTTGCAGCCCAACATCCACACCTACTACACCTCTGATGCTGATGAAGTGGAGGGGGGGGGGGGGGGGGCCTGCGCCCACGTGAACAAATAGCGCCACTCGTGATCACGCTTCTTTGTGCATTATTATCGCCTTTCATTAAGCACCTTTCCGCCTATCCCGCCTTTAGGTGCGTGATGAGCAGGGGGCGGGAGGGGGGGAAGGAAGGAGAAGGAGGGAGGAGAGGGAGTGGGGGTTAGGAAAAGAGAGAGAGAGAGAGAGAGAGAGAGAGAGAGAGAGAGAGAGAGAGAGAGAGAGAGAGAGAGAGAGAGAGAGAGAGAGAGACAGAGAGACAGAGAGAGAGAGAGAGAGAGAGAGAGACAGAGAGAGAGGGAGTGGGAGAGAGAGAGAGGGAGAGGGAGAGGGTATGAAAGAAGAGGAGGGAGAAGGTGAGAGAAGAGAGGGTCGGAGATAGGACAGAAGAGAAAGGTGGGAAAATAAGGAAGTGGGGGGTTGGGGGGGCAGAAAAAAAAGGTAAAGGTAAAATGATTGTGAAAATGATAGGTAGAAAAAACATTATGGAAATAATAGCAGTAATGATGATCACATTATAAAAATGCCTGTAATGATAATGATAGTAATGATGGAAAACAAATACAGCGATGGTGACAGTGAAGATAATGATAGTGCAGCAATGGTGAGCATTATGATAAAGATAATGTCGGAAATGATAAACTAACAGGAGAAAGCAAGCCAATTCTGCTAATTGTCATTAAAGACCCCGACCAGCCTTCTCTCTCTCTCTCTCTCTCTCTCTCTCTCTCTCTCTCTCTCTCTCTCTCTCTCTCTCTCTCTCTCTCTCTCTCTCTCTCTCTCTCTCTCTCCCTCCCCCCCTCCCTCTCCCTCTCCCTCTCCCTCTCCCTCTCTCTCCCTTCCTCTCTCTCCCTCCCTCCCCCTCCCCCTCCCCCTCCCCCTCCCCCCTTCCTCTCCCTTCTCTCCCTCTCTCCCTCTCTCCCTCTCTCCCTCTCTCCCTCTCTCCCTCCCCCTGTAATGATGGTGGGAATACAACTGAAATCGTCGTCGGCGTCAGCAGAGTTCGTGGCCTGGTTCTCGCGTGGCCTCGTGCTGGAGGTAGGGGAGGGGGGTGCGGAAAAGCTGGGAAGAGGGAGGTCTGGGGGGAGGTCTGGGGGGTTGTGACGGCCTGCTGGTGGTCACACGCGATCGCCGGCGTCGTGCGGCGCGAGAGGGCGCGACGCCAGCGCCGTCCTGGAGCCCGGCTTGAGGCTGACGCTGTGCAATGTTGAGCGCTGGGGTTGGTTCGGCTGCAGTTTTCCTTGGGAGCGTGATCCTATTGTATGTGTGTCAAAAAAAATATACATACATACATGCATACATGCTTACATACATACATACATACATACATACATACATACATACATACATACATACATACATACATACATACATACAATATATATATATATTATGTATGTATGTATGCATGTATGTATGTATGTATTTACATGTACATATGCGCACACCCACACCACACCACACTACACTACACTACACTACACTACACTACACTACACTACACTACATTACACTACACTACACTACACTACACTACACTACACTACACTACACCACACTACACCACACCACACCACACCACACCACACTACACCACACTACACCACACACACACACACACACACACACACACACACACACACACACACACACACACACACACACACACACACACACACTCACACACAAACATATATATTCATACATATATCTGTGTGTGTGTGTGTGTGTGTGTGTGTGTGTGTGTGTGTGTGTGTGTGTGTGTGTGTGTGTGTGTGCGCATGTGTTGTATATATATGTTTATATATATAAATATATATATATATATATATGTGTATGAATGTATGAAGGTATATATGTATACACATGGATATGTATATATATGTATATATGTGTATATATATGTATATATATTAAAGTAAGTAATTTTTTAGGGAATGAAGGCAGTAGGCTCATTTTAAAGATATAATATTCGGTCTAGTGGGATCATTTTCTCATCCACAGAAAACGTTCCTTGTCGACTCAGATTTCCTTTACGCTCGTCAGTCGTCGCCATTACTTGTCTTCTGGTCCCGATTTTCAACGTAAACAAGCCACTGCTTACCTTGAGACTGGTGCTTTTAGAGGGCAGATGTGCAGACGCGGACGAGAGCGACCGAGCCTCGGGGGGGGGGGGGGGGGGGGGGGGGGGGGGGGGGGGGGTCGTGACAAAAGGCACATGCGAGGCAGCTGCACGGGGCGTCCGATGCCTTTATTCCCATCCCCACCTGGCTACCTGGCTGAAGAAGAAGGGAGGGGGGGAGGGGGCAGAGGGAGGGGCAGATAGGCCGACGGAGATACGTGGCTGGGTCGGGGGCAGCGGCGGGAGGGCGGAGGCGAGGCGCTGCAACCGCCGGGGCCTGAAGGTCTTCGATGAAGGAGAACGTTGAGTCACGGCCATTACTCCGCGGTCTGGAAAAAAAAAAAAAACACACACACAAGTGCAGACGTAGACATTCGAGCACGCATGCAGGCGATCTCGCACGCAGATTTGCATTGCACACGAACGCAAACGCGCAGATGAAAACACTTGCGCACGTGAAAACGCATTCTCACACGTACACGAAAACGCATTGTCACATGTACAGTCACTGCACTCACACGCACTCTCAAAAGCACACTCACACACACACTCACACGCTCATTCACGCTTACACTCACGAGCACACGAAAACACACGCACGCTCACGAGAACACGATAACACACGCACATGGGCACTCATGCACACGCACACGTACACGTACACGTACACGTACACACACACACACACACACACACACACACACACACACACACACACACACACACACACACACACACACACACACACACACACACACACGAACACACACAAACACACACACACGAACACACACACAAGCACGCAGCGTTCGCGCCCCAGAAAATCCTGACCTTGGTCTGGGAAACCCAAAGCTCAAAATAAATATATTCTTTCCAATTTCCCTCTTTAGCCTCCCCCCTTTGCCCCCTCCCCTTCCCACCATTACCCTTGCCCTTACTCCTTTCCCCTTCTCCCTTTCCCATTCTCCAGCTTCCACCTTCCCCTTTCCCCTTTCCCCTAGTTTCCGCTCCCTATATTCCCGGCTTCTTCCTCCCCCTTTCCTCTACCTCCTCCTCCCCCTTTCCTCAACCTCCTCCTCCCCCTTTATTGTCAGCCTTCTTCTCCCTGTTTATTCTCAGCATTCTTTCCCCCCTTTATTCTCAGCCTTCTCCTCCCCCTTTTACACCTCCCTTCCTCCCCCCACCCCTCCCCCCACCCTGTCCATGCACTTATCGTTTGTTCTTTTCATCAGCAAAGGTTGTTTACGGTTTTGTTTACTTTGTTTATTTCCTTGCTCATTACGTGGCGTTGATGGAGTTGCCACGATGGCGTACGAAGGATGGCGTACGTGAGGGAAGAAGGCATGGGTGTTGATGGGGTTGCAGGGGTGTTGAAGTCTAGGTGAGGAGAATGGAAGGAAGGAGGAGGGAGGGAGACGGAGGGAAGAAGGGAGGAAGGATAGGGGAAAAAGGAGGGGGGGGAGGGACGGGGTTAATAGCGGGGATGGGAAGATAAATGTGTGTGCGTGTGCGTGTGTGTGTGTGTGTGTGTGTGTGTGTGTGTGTGTGTGTGTGTGTGTGTGTGTGTGTGTGTGAGAGAGAGAGAGAGAGAGAGAGAGAGAGAGAGAGAGAGAGAGAGAGAGAGAGAGAGAGAGAGAGAGAGAGAGAGAGAAGCAGGAAGAGAGGGGCATAAGGAAGCTAAACTTAGGGAGAAGTAAAGGAGAGAAAAAGTAGATACAAAAATACATAAAAATTCTGATAAGAAGGTGAAGGCGACTGAAAAGGTTAAGAGAGAGAGAGAGAGAGAGAGAGAGAGAGAGAGAGAGAGAGAGAGAGAGAGAGAGAGAGAGAGAGAGAGAGAGAGAGAGAGAGAGAGAGAGAGAGAGAGAGAGAGAGAGAGAGAGAGAGAGAATTAGTGAGGCAAAAAGAGAAAGAGAAGAGAATAGAGAAGAAAAGAGAGGAGAGAAGGAGAGAAAAGATGGGAGGAAAAGGGGTCTGTCACGCCTCATTACCTATAACCACCGCTCACAGATTTCCACACAACGGAAGGGGCATTTATCATTTGTTTGCGTCTGGGTCACCTCACCGCCGTGTGAACGAGTAACGTGAAATGCTTTAGTAGAAGCAGAACAATGTTGTTGTGGGGGAGAGGGAGGGGGAATGAGGGGGAGAGAAAGAGAAGAGGGAGCACAGAGAGGAAGGGAAGGAGGAGAGGGAGTGCAGATAGAATTGTTGGTGTTGTTGGAAAGTCTTGGTGATTTGCATTCAGCGGACCTATGGCTGCTAGTTACGCCTCATTCCCGTGCAGGCAGAAAAATCCATCCATTTACTTTTTTCCATTTTCCCTCTCCCTTTCTTGTGCTTGCACGTGTTTCGGATCCTGAGCGCCGTGGTGGTGAAGGTTGGCAAGCCTGGTCTCTGCCGGCTGGGGTGAGTCATAGGTTTACAACACCACCACAAACCCTCCAACCTTTTGTGGCGTAGGTCTGGTGCAGGAGTCTGTCGCCCTTTGTCTTAGCCAGTCATCACGCGAGCCCGAGTGCCGCGGGCGTCGCTGGTGTGGCACCGGGGTTGGAGATGGACGTGTATGGTGTAAGGGAACTCCCGTGTCATAGCCTGGAATGAGGGTTGGGGTTGCGGAATGCGATGCGGTCTTCTTTTTGGATGATGTGGGGTTGCGGGCGGAAAGTAGGTGCTCTTGATTCAAAGCTTCGTATTGGATATCTCAGTCAAATTATTTTGAAAATATTTTCAGTGATTGATAAAGCCTTTTTAGGGGGGGGGGCTAAACCTAAAAGTAGCAAGGTCGTGAGCGAAAGTCGAGTTGATTTTATTATCATAATCAAATTATGAATGATTAAACGACAGAAATTAGGTATTTAGCTTCTATTGTATGCCCTCTATCTGTTACAATCGAGGACCCTATAAAATCACGGGGAAAACGTTATTTAATGACTAGCCCTGCGTCTCAGCTGCAAGACGAAGCTGATTATGGTCAGTCGGCGCTCTTGTAATTGCAGGAAATTTCTCGGCCATTGCAGCCGTGGGGATGGCTGCGGCGATAGTGGTCACGGCTGTTTAAGCAGCTTGTGAGAGAGGTTACGCGGTCTTGGCCAAGTGGCGGCGATAAAAGCAGAGCGGGAGCGTGAAGAGAAAACGTTCTTGTGCATGGGCAGCGATGTGAGCATGGATTAAGCTGCAGCATCTGTATCGACACAGCGAGAAAGAATGTGCTCGCCATTTCTTTCCGACTTGTCACCTGCGGCTTAGCATCGGCCGCCATTTTGAAACCAAAAACTTTCTTCGTAAAACTAGCTTGCTCTCGCATCTCTCTAAATGGAGCTAGAATGTGAGTCCAGTATATGGCGCATTGCTTGGGCTTTGGCTTGTAGTGATTTGGCTGGAAGTAAGAAACAGCGAGGGGAAATAGGAAAGGTAAAATGGGAGAAATGGGAAAGACAAATAAAAAGAGAAAAATAAAAAAGACTGAAAAAGAAAAGGAAAAGGAGAGAAGGAGAGAAGGAGAGATTGGGGTGAGGCCCACAAACGCACTGGCAATACTAATGGAACGGTGTCCAGTTAATGTGGAGTTATGATTGTCGTTTTGTAGTTGGATTAAGTCGGAGAAAGGCCTGGTTAGGGTTAGGACAAGGGTTTCGTTGAGCTCGGGTTATGGGGATAATTTGCCCAGATAACGGGGATGTGTAAAAGCATTAAGGGATTTAGGGAGCAGAGTCATCGCCGTACCCAAAAGGAACTTAAAGGGAGCCCCTCTTACCCCCCTCCCCCTCTTGTGTTGTGGCTCCTGTGATTGTTATCTTGCGTTGTGGTTGCCTCGGGCACGCATCGGCTGAAGGCGCTGAAGATGGGGCTGATAGTGTTCGTTTATGTGAGGTTGTGAGAGAGGGTCTTTGTGAAGTAACTTCGCTTGCATATGTATGCGTGCAAGCATTTGGTGTGTAACCATGTGCGTGTGCTTGCGGTTTCGTTACAACCTTGAGTTCGTGCCCAGGTCAGACAGGAAAGTGGATTCGGGAACAACAGTCAACTCAAATAAGGCACATTTAGTGGTTTCCTGTGTGTTTGAGTCACCATTACTGTGAAAGACTCGTGGATTGATAGTCTTGAAAGGTTGAAGATGAAAACAACGAAATGGAAATTTGTGGGACTTTGTTTTGAGACTCGACGCCAGTGAAGGGGTGACCTTGCCGAGAAGGTCCACGCTGTCGGCACGTCTAGTAGGTCGTGTGATGCGTGACGTGTTGTCAGGAGTAACCAAGAGTGAGTGAGCAGAACCGAGGGCGACGAAACAAAGACAAGGAAATGGCTGTTGATAAATTAGGAGAAAAGGGAATAGTAGCGGGCGGTAGAATGATATTATTTAGGTATATTTCTATTATAAAGGATAATTATAAAATGACAGGATAAGGACGGACAAGGACTCTGGTCCGCCATATGCCTTTTGTCTCTTTGGTTCATCTCTTGTCACTCGTACATGTCCTGGACATGCACGGGCTTAGTCCCTACACATACACTTGCCTAGTCCCTCAATATGCAGGTGCTCAGTCCCTGTGCATGCACGTGCTGAAGCAAACACGAGGCTGGTGCATTTGTGCACATTTCCTTTACATCAGTCGTGCACCAGATGAACGGATGTTCTTATATTCTCCCCGGACAATGAACCCAATAGAGCAGTCAGTAAAAACACTGCTCGTAATGTGCAAATCGTTCCCTGATTGGACGGGGAGTCGTGCATGCGGATGACACTGTTTTTAAGTATCTCGGTCGAAACCAGGATTAGAATTCCGGCGGAAGTGGTACCTGAAGTCAGGGGCATGGTCAGGTAAGTGGCGCGGAGGAGGTGGGGGAGATGGTGAGGGGCTCTCCTCAGATGATAGGAGGGGAGGGGGAATCGAGAGTTTAGTGCTTTATTGCTGAACTTTTATGTGGGTCGTTGACAGGATAATGCAGTTTCCGTGCATTGGAACACACATGAGATCTGGATCCCGATTTTTACGAGGATAGTACTATTTTAGATGCAATGATCGGAAGCTCTACAATGTTGCTTAAAGGAGTGATTGATGAATTAATGGGAGAGGTGTCCAATGGGTTTATGGGTTGTAGTGACGCCCAGCTCGCGGGTCTGTGGAGGCGGCCGTAGCGGGAGGGGTCAGCGGCCACAGACGGAAGTTGTGGCTGCTGGCGGTGCTCTGATGGCGGCCGCCGCCGCCGATCCTCATGTAGCCTCGCGTAGGATCACGGAACATGGCCAGGACGCAGAACAACACGGTAGTATTAATAGCAGTTCGGTCGTGCCTTCGTTCCGCCTACCTCGCCTTCCTTCGATTGCGTGATCTATCTCTTCCCAACGAGCGGGTGTGTTAATACTCCAGCTACGGTTGCCGAGGCCTGTGTGTGGGGGTGATTTCCTAGCCGTGGAGATATCATTTGTATTTTCGAGATTCTAAACTTTGGTAGCAAAGGGACACAAATCACTTCAATCGAAAACAGGTAATACATCTCCGGAAAGATTAAACTTCAAATTGGCAGAAATAAAATCAATCTCAAATCACCCTTCTGTTCCTGTGTTTATCCTTTGTGTGTTTAGTCTACAGGCGTTGTTCAACCTCGACTGTCACTCTTGCCTGTTAAGTTAGCCATTTATGAAAGTTGCTGATATTGTTCCCGAGCACGTGTAGCCTCATCCTCCTAACACCGAAGTCGGGAGGGAATAATGGCGTCGGTATTTCCTCCGGTCACAGGAAGTTCATAAGTAGCGCTAATCGGGATTTTTCCCTGAACCAAACAACCTTGAAGTTTCCTTGCGAGCAGAGGCTTTTACCCGCTAAACTTTTGATCTGCTGTGTCTAGCAGCTGTCGAATCTGCTAATTCTTTTTATGTCTGGTCTCCTTCTGTTTATTGAATCTGTTTTATTTTGGTCTCGTATAAGTGTTATCTTTTATGGGGCGGCGGCGCATGCTAAAAAAGCCTGTTATCTCCTCCGTATGATCCAGATTAAGGAAAGTCGCTGCCTAGCTAGCCAGAAGCAATTGCTTCCTGTACGGCCAGTGTATAACCGCCCTACAGAAGGGCTAATTTGTTTTATTGGTCCAATATAGTGATATCTGTAACCTTTATAACTTATCATTCGAATCGGTCTTATCTGTGTCATTTCCCTTATTTATGTGAGACCTTTGAATTTATTTTTTAGTTCGATTTCACTATTACTACACAAGTTTATAATCATCATCATCATTATCATGAACTCCGAGAGATACGACAACGTCAATGATGATTCCTGCTACTAATTACTGATTATCCCATAAGAACTACGAATATTAATATTAATGAGGGGTCCATGATTTATCGCCACTCGACGCCTTACAATTGAAAAAGAAA
>NC_061819.1:22791552-22794052 GCF_019202785.1 Penaeus chinensis | reverse complement strand
ATGCTTCATTGGGGGCACGTAACCTGACGGAACAATAAAGCGAGAGGGCCTTCCTTGTTTCCTTGCGTTGTTTTGTTTACAAACACAACGAAGGGAAGAGAGAATAAAGAGCGAGACATGCCGAGAAAACAAGGGAATAAAAGAGCGTAGATAGAGGTGAGACAGAAGCCAGGGAAGACAGAGCGGCAGAGGAGAAGTGCCCACCACCCACCCCACAAACAAAGCTAAGACTCTGCTAGGCTGGCAGAGTAGGAGAGAGTAGAGTATGCTAAACGCCCATTACGTATGCCACGGCTATCTTGACCAGCAGGTTTTTGTCGCTGGCTGTGACCTTGGGGTCTTTTTGTCCGGGCCTGTTTATTGTGCTGACAGATTTCCCTCACCTGCTGGCGTCCATTACACTTTGGTTTTGTTTCTGGTCTGTGCCCTACCGGCTTTTTTTTTTTTTTCTTTCCTCAGGTATTTGCGTTTGTGAGAAGTTGATATACGTATTTTGCGCCTTGCCGAGGGCTTATTTTAAGTGCATTCTGTAGGAGGGTTATTCAGCCAAGTCGGAAAAGATTGTAGTAAAAAAAAAAAAAAAAAAAAGGAAGGAAAGAAAGTTTACCTTTTTCGCCATTAGAAATATGCACTTAGCCTAATTAGTATCATGCATTTTGCAGTCACGTTATTTAACTTTTCTGGACGTTCTACACGAAGGTATGGATTATTATTATTTATGTAATTGTTTATTATTATTTATTTATTTATTATTATTATAATGATAATAATAATAATAATAATAATAATAATAAATTATTATTATTATTATTATTATTATTATTATTATAATTATTATTATTATTATTATTTTATTTTTATTGTGTCCTGCAAGTGCTTGTCCCATAGGAAATGTGAAATTAGCGAATGTCTTTGTGTAGCATTAAAGTTTTTTTGTTACCTGTCGGTTCCCTTTCTGAAAGACGACTGCCGCCTCTTGTGTTTTTTCCTCCCCTACTTGGCCGACGTTTACTTAATCTCCTAAAAAAACTCTCCTCTTCCATTTCCTTTTTCCTTTGCCCTTTCTCCTCCCCCTCCCTTTTCCCCTCCCCTTTCCCCCCTTCCCTTTTCCCCCCCTCTTCCCCTTCCCCTCCCTTCCCCCCCCTTCCCCCCCTTCCCATCCCCCATCCCCCTTCCCCCTTCCCTTCCGCTTCCCCCCCATCAAACCCTTCCCCCTTTTCCCCTTTCCCTTCCCTTCCTCCTCCTTGCCCGTACCCCCCCCCCCCCGCCTGTGACGTAAACCCCCAGGGACTCAAGGGGGAGCAGTTTTTTTTGATAAATAACAGAAAATAAAAGTTGGGCTCTTGACAGGATGGTCTCGAGGCAAGTGCAAAGGGGGGGGGGGGCGCTCTTTGCGTGCACGTTGCCCTGTATTTTTTTCCCTTTTCTTTTCGCCTCTGGTTACAATTTTAAATTTTTTCTTGTGAAGATGGTCATTTAATTTTTGTTGGTTGTGGGGCGTCTGTGTTGTGTCACTCACTTCTATACCATTTTGAGTAGGATTGATATTTTTTTACATAAGTTATTATTCGGTCGAATAGGTTTGGGTTTTTGATCTCCGCTGGATGGGCATTAGAAATATTTCTGTTTTTATATAGGCATACGAATTTATCCCATTTGAAATTTGTTTTTTTTTTTTCCCCCTTAACGAATCAAATGGGAAACTTAATAAAGTGTGGTTTGTCAAGAACGCAGTTTGGTTAGATAAACATGAAGTAGTAGTAGGCAAAAGCTATTTCGTCAGTCCAAAGACGCATTTTCATAATGCATTTTCATAATTTTTTTTAAAGGGCCAAACCCAGCTCTTAGGTTTAAAGGTCGTTTTCACCAAACCCCTCAGTTCGCCGGCTAGCCACGACATTCGTTAGCCAGCGCAGAGGAGGAGGAAACAAGGAGCAAGCCCGATCCGTCGCCTCCCTCCCAGCGAATCGCCGGTCTTCGGCCATTTTTTTCCCGTCCGGACCAAATTTAGGAGGTCCGCGGGCCGGCTGGTCGGGCCGATGAGGTTTATCCATTAGCGAAGCGGATCAAAACTGGAGTTAACGTGTGGAGGAGGGGTGCGTGGGGGTGGGGTGCAGGGGAGGGCGTAGATGGAGAGGGAGAGAGAGGAGGAGGAAGAGGGAGAGGGAGGAGGGCAACGTTTAAATGATGGAGGTGAGACTCGTGTTGCATGAGAGGGGTGGTGGGGGTGGGGGAGGCGCCATCAGACTTTTGGATTTTGGGAATTGTTTTCCGTCTGCGTGGATCATTGTATTTGCGTTTAGTAATATCTCTCGATTGAGTCTTTTTGTTTCTTTATAATTTTTATCGTTTTACAGAATGGGGGCATTTTCGACTGCATTCATTTTTGATAGGACTATTAGCATGACGTCATTTTTTGTTTTTCCTGGTCTTACCGTCTACGTCTCTCCACTCATCCACTCCTTCCACTCCACCCCATCGCCACTCCCGCCTCACCTCC
>NC_061819.1:22774052-22786552 GCF_019202785.1 Penaeus chinensis | reverse complement strand
TGCTCGACATGGAAATTGTCTTGAAGTGTGGCTTGCTGCAAGCTTTCACTCGTGCCCTTCCTGTCGTCAAGGCTTGTCATGGGGCTATCATGTCAAGCCATTATATAGAAATTGTGCCCTCCTCTCGTCATGACTGTCAGGGGCGGGGGTGACCGGCAAGAGGGGGCGTTATGGAAGTGCCGGGAGGAAGGGGGAGGGGGAGGGGAGGGGAGGGGAGGGGAGGGGAGGGGAGGGGAGGGGAGGGGAGGGGAGGGGAGGGGAGGGGAGGGGAGGGGAGGGGAGGGGAGGGGAAAGACGGGCCATGTCACTAGATCTTGTCACATTTGGGTTACGAGCGTGAGGAATCTGCGCCATCACTTCCTTTTTTGATGTGGTTTGGATGTGGTGTGAAAGGGGAGGGGGGGGGGGTAGAGAGGGAGTAGGATGAAAGGGGGTAGAGGGGGAGTGGGGAGGAGAGCGAGGTAGAGAGGAAGTGGGGAGGAGGTGGTAGAGAGGGAGTTGGGAGGAAGGGGGTAGAGGGGGAGTGGGGAGAAGGGGGTAGAAATGAGGGGATGGGAAGTACAGGGGAAGAGAAAGGGATTTTGGAGTCTTTGGAGGAAGAAAGGAAGAGGTTGGTGTCTGGAGGAGAAGAGGAAATTGATGGCGGAAGAGAAGGGATAGGGGTGATTGGAGGGCGAGATGAGAGGATGGGTTGTAGGGGGCTGAGAGGAGGTGGTGGAGGGGATGTTGGGAGGGAGAAGAGGGGTTGACGGGAGGCATAGACAGGGTGCTGGGGGGGGGGAGTAAGGGGGGGGCTGTTGGTGAAAGGAGAGAGAGAGGTGCTGATATGCTGTTGCTAATGACAGCCTGTTACCCTGTTCATAGTGTGGTTTTTTTTTCTCTCTTTTTTTTCTGCAGTGAAAGTTCATGATGTTTTATCGCTTCCTCATACTCTTCGGATTTGAAAGAGGGCGTCGTTTCCAGGGAAATTGGGGGGGAGGGGGGTCTTTATGGGGCGTGGGGGGAGGGGGTTATTGGGCGTGGGCGGGGATGGGAGTGCCACAAGGACTGACGGGGAACGAATGATAGAATGGGGTAGTTCCAGTCCTTGGTTTTGATGTGTTTCGGTTTATTTTTGGTGAATGTGTTCCTTTGTCCATTACTGTTTTTTTCGTCTAACTTCTTGCTAAGAGTGAATGTTAGGGAGGCGTAGAATGGAGAGAGAAATAAGAAGAAGACTAGGATTGTTGTACTTCATGGGATTAAGGTTTTTACGTTTTTAATTTCGGATAATGGCGATTGTTTATTTTTGTTATTTCTCCTTTACTTGCAATGGTTGATATTTGATCCGAACATCATCAGTGATGTTTAAGCCCATTTCCCGGAAATTTGTCAAGATTTATTATTATTATTATTATTATTATTATTATTATTATTAGTAGTAGTAGTAGTAGTAGTAGTAGTAGTAGTAGAAGTAGGAGTAGTTTATATTATTATTAATATATATATATATATATATATGTGTGTGTGTGTGTGTGTGTGTGTGTGTGTGTGTGTGTGTGTGTGTGTGTGTATTTTGCATTTCAGCATTTTCTTGTTTTCCAACTATGTTCTGATGCAGCGAGTGCAATGTATCCCCGCCTTGGGTGAGGAAAGCGCTGACAACGCGTTCTAATGACAGCGTCCCTGGGCCCGAGATCAGCTGCGTTGGCACCTGCCGCGAATGAGGGCAACGTTGGCACCGCGACAGGCAACATCGCCACCTCCCTCTTATTATTATTTTTCTTTGACCAAGATTTCTCGCCGGACAAAGATGTGTCGTTCTCATCATTAGCGCTCAGACTTTCCCATCTCACTTCCTCCGCGTAATGACTATGAGTATTTTGGTCTATTTTTATCCATCGTTGTATTGTATTTTTTGTAGTAAAGTTTTTTTTTTATGATTTCCTCGTGGTCCATATGGGTGAATATAAAGTGCGGAGGAGCTCATAGATAACTGTGTTCCTGGGGAAGAAAGTTTTCCGGAAATTAAGGTTTCTTGATATTTGTTTTCTTTGCGGAAAGGGGAAAAAGAAGGGAGGGCTTGAGGGGAGCCTGAGTGGTTCGGCGGGACTCGATTCCAGGTCGTGGGCGATTGTGTGGTAGTGTGTGGTGGCGAAGGTGGTGGCAGCGGCGGTGGAAGGGTTGCCGAGAGTCACCTTGGCGTTAGATGTAAACAAACACTGACTAACGGTAGACTTACTGGAACCAGTTTGAAGTACCTTCCGCAGAGTTGAGGGAATATTGACCGTGGTAGCCCCAGTTGCGTGGGAAGGGGGAGGGAGGGGATGGGGGAGATGCTCGGGCGGAGGTGGAGATGAGTGGAGATGATTGTCGCATCGCTACGGACTCTGTGGCGGAGGGCGATGATGCTTGGGATTGTGGTGACGAAGTTCGAGGCCTTGGTCGCTGCATCGATGGGGCTGGAATACCGAGGGAAGACGAGATCGAAGTGGACATTGGTATAGTTTGCGCGTAGGGGACGACAACTCTGAAACTAGATATAAATGGCACTGTAGCTGGTCTGTGTTCTCGGGGCCGGGCTGTGCCTCCTAGGTAAGTGGATATGCAAGCCTTGGGACTGATATACTCGAACAAATACAGAGCAACCTTGGATCAGGTGTCACCCCGCCGCAGTTATCTCAGGGTCGGCATCACTGGGGTTCTTAGACCGCTCCCTCGTGTTTTAAATTCACCATTCGGGTCTCTTCGTAGAATTAACCGGTGTTCAGGAGAGCAAATGCATGTGTTATGGGGCGGGGGCGAGAGGGCTAACTGTGTGTGTGGGGCCGTGGGCGGCGGGTGTGCGTTTATCGGGTGAGGGCGAGTGGTCGTAGCATTGATGGTAGCGGGCGAGGTATCGGTGGTGGTTGACGAGACAAACAGGTCGGGCGGGTGTGTGCCACGCCGTGCGGACACGTGGGTGCGGCGGGGACACGCGTCCTTCCCGCTGGGACACGGAGTCTCCTGCAGGAGGGCCAGTCCTTGCCATGTATTATCTTAATTGATAATGACATGGCGATCGTACGTTGCGACTGTCGTTTTGGGTGCCACGATTTTCTTGCTGACGTTGTTCGCGACCGCCATTGCAACGCAGTGACGCCGTGGTGATAAAGCGGCTTTTGCTGCTTTTCGTGGCACACTGCTCCTTCCTGCCCGAGCAGCGGAGATTGGATCCCCTCGGTGAGTGGCATTTGCTGCCAGTGTCATAAGAAATGTGGGAGAATTCATAATCCGTATCCGGCAGAGAAATTGTGCGTGTTAGAGCCTTCCCCCTCCAATCCCCTACCCCCCCCTCCACCTCCGCCCTGCACGACCTCGTGAAATGTCGCTGGTCACGTGCCAGCATGTTCCTGGTCTGCCCTCACCTTCTGACCCGCGAAGAGAGTGTGCGTGTGTGTGCGTGTTTGCATGGAACAGGTGTGCGCTATGATTGTCAACTTTCTCGTTTGTTCCCCGGGGAGAAGTGATTGCGGGGAGACTACTTTCCTCGGGCCTTTGGGGTCTCCGGCGATGCCATGTTGCAGCGATGATGACGGGGGGGGCTCCGATGGTGATCGCTTGCGGCATGAGACAGCAGGAGAGGTAGATTGCGACCGGCGAGGGGAGAGATGGAGATCGAGAGAGAGCGAGAGATTGAGAGAGAGCGAGAGTCCGCCTGCGTGAGGGTTATGGGTGGGTCGGATTGCCGTGGGAACCTGTTGTGGCTCCTAGGCTTAAGGAGGCGCCGTGGAGTTTGTTTTCACTCATGCAGGCGGTGTGACGCCCCGCGCCTACCCGGGGATGAACCCACGGGGTCACTGGGGCGTATGCTGGCGATGTATGGGCGTGAGGAAAAATCCGCTCCCTTCCTCCCCTATCCTCCCCTACCCTTCCTCTTCCCTTCCTCTTCCCTTCCCCTACCCCTCCCATTCCCCATACCCCCAACCCGAACAGAGAGATTGGCTGTTCACGCCGAGCTCAAACTCACGTGTTCCGTTTTTGCCCGTTATTTTGTTTGTCAGTCGCGTTGTCCACGGCGTTCACGAGGAGGTTTTGCCGCGATCCTCGACAGCGGCCGCCCAGCGTGCTGCTTTTGTCGCGAATAAATAACAGGCGGAATGAGCCAGCTCCGGCGGGGCAAGAAGAGGGGAGCCTGACGAACGCTGACGGCGCGGTCTGACGTGCGAAGGTTGAGAATGCGATGATGGTGGGAACGTTGCCAAATGTAAATGGCGCGGGAGGGTAAAAGAGTCGCAAATATGCTTACGGTAAGGCTAATTAAGCGGTTAAGTAGATCGAGTTCGGTGCGGGTTTACGCGGGTTTATGCGCCATTGTTCGGCCTCCGCTCCCCCTCCCTTCCTCCCTCCCTCCCTCCCTCCCTCCCTCCCTCCCTCCCTCCCTCCCTCCCTCCCTCCCTCCCTCCCTCCCTCCCTCCCTCCCTCCCTCCTCCCTCCCTCCTTCCACCCTCTCCTCCTCTCCCCTCTCCCTCTCCCTCTCTCTCCCTCTCCCTCTCCCTCTCCCTCTCCCTCTCCCTCTCCCTCTCCCTCTCCCTCTCTCTCTCTCTCTCTCTCTCTCTCTCTCTCTCTCTCTCTCTCTCTCTCCTCCCTCCCTCCCTCCCTCCCTCCCTCCCTCCCTCACTCCCTCCCTCCCTCCCTCTCCCTCTCCCTCTCTCTCACTCTCACTCTCTCACTCTCTCACTCTCTCACTCTCTCTCTCTCTCTCTCTCCTCTCTCCCTCTCCCTCTCCCTCTCCCTCTCTCTCTCTCTCTCTCTCTCTCTCTCTCTCTCTCTCTCTCTCTCTCCCTCTCTCCCTCTCCCTCTCCCTCTCTCTCTCTCTCTCTCTCTCTCTCTCTCTTCCTCTCCCCTCCCCCCTCCCCCCTCCCCCCTCCCCCCTCCCCCCTCTACTCCCTCGCCCTCTCTCTCCCCCTCCCTCTCGGACCAACGGGCGGGAAGGTGGTTTAGTCGTGATGCAATAACGGTGTTAATGTTTTTTTTTTTTTCTCTGCCCGTCTTTCTCTTTCGCGTTGTCTTTCTTTTGCTCTCTCAGGGATGTAATGAGAGGGTGATTTAAGCGAGGCAGCGCGGGGGCGGGAGAAGGTCGTGGAGGCCGCGCGAGAGGTCGAGGCAGGTTAACTAACGCGCCTCGATGCGGTAATATGCTCGCGGGGGTCATGGCGGGAGGGAAGAAGGGGGAGGGGGAAGGGGGATGGTGAGGGGGAAGGGGATGGTAAGGGGGGAGGGAGAAGGGTTATGGGGAAGGGGGAAGGGCAAAGGGGGAGGGGGAAAGGTGAGGGCAAGGGTGAGAGGAAAAGGTGAGAGTAAGGGGGAAGGGGGGTAAGGAAGGGGGTACCAACCATCTGGGAAGGATAAATGATGGCTTGCATGTCCATTATTAAAAAAGAAAAAGAAAGCGCGCGCGCGTGTGTGTGTGTGTGTGTGTGTGTGTGTGTGTGTGTGTGTGTGTGTATGCGCGTACGCCTATGTAGGCGTATGCGTGTGCTTCGCCTGCATGCATGCATGTATTTATATATTTATGTACGTATGTATATATGTATGTATGTATGTATGTATATATGTATATATGTATATATGTATATATGTATATATATATGTTTATATTTGTGTGTGCTTGTATATAGAAAGAAAGAATTCATAAAAAAAACAAAACAATGAAAGGGAAAGAGAATGAGTAAATGTATAAGAGTGCGGTATATAAACGCTTTCGGAACATGCCCAGGGTTCGGCCGAGTGAAACAGGTGTGAGTCTAATGATTCATGAACTCTGCGTCGGTGTTGGCGGGGAATGCGGGAGGCGCTGAAGGTTGTTGAACTTCAGGCACAGGGGTTGGAAGGGAGAGAGAGAGAAGGGCAAGGGAGATGGTGGAGAGGAGAATGGGAGAGAAGAGGGAAATAAGAAAAAACAAATTAGGGAGATCAAGGGAAAGGAGGGGATGGTGGGGAAAAGGAGACGAATCAGAGGAAGAAGAGGGAGATGCAGTTCTAATGAATTTGAAATAAATACAAAATAGGAAGAAAGATGAAGCAAGGACGTCATGTTTGCATAGTGAGCATGGAAGCAGAAAGGGACCATAGGAAAACGGGCATAGTCGTACTCCCTCACGTAAAGCCGTAAGCAAGCAAGCAAGCAAGAAAGCCCAAGCAAGCAAGCAAGAAAGCGATGGGAGAGGGTTGAGGGAGACGACCAGTCGGTCGTGACGTGACGAGCGCGGCGCGACCAGACCAGTCCGTCGACACGTCTCGGCCAGGTGATGAGAGGGAGGAGTAGATAAGGCATCCATGCGTGCTGCGAGGAAGAGCCCGAGGTGTCCCCCGGCTGTGGATCCTTATCTCAGGACGTAGGAAGGACGGCGAAGGCAGCCGACACGCGAGATCGTGGCGGCCGATGACAGTTGCCGTCAGCGAAAGTCTCTGCCGTCGGGGAAAAAGTCTCTGCCGTCGGGGAAAAGGAAGGGTCAGACCTCGACGCCACGACCTGGGAGTGACCGCCGGCCTTTTCGCGCCGTGGCTATGTTCATTCCCTTTTTCATGACTAGCCATCGTCGTCGTATCCTTGCATTTTCGTTACGCCCAGCGTACCCCCTTCATCAAATTAGTATTCAACTTTTTCGTCATTATCATCAGATCGTCATATCACCATCACACATTTCCATATTTTCTAAACCCTCTGTACTCTATATAGAAATCTTTCATTTTTTCTTTTGAAAGCGTCAGTTCCTTTCTCTTCCATTAAGCGGCATACGAGAGCGGAAGTACAGTGTAATAGTAACTTAGGGCTTCCGTCAGCAATACGAAGTGACTCGCGAGCGGACGTTATATTTCGATTACCTCCATTGTCTGCGGAAGCGGCGGGCGAGGGGAAGCGCCCATTTGCCTCCCGCGCGATCTCGGGGCGGCTCCCATTCACAAAAGTGTATTAGGGTGAGAGGGGGTAGGGGGCGCTGGGTAGAGGCTGACTAATACGCTGACGCACCCTCGAAGGATACATGGTCATATTGGAAAAAAAAGGGAAAAAGAAAATTGGTGTTCCGAGAGCGAGGTCAGCCGCGCAGTGATCTTGGCACAAATATTTAAATGTTAGTAGAAGTAGACAAGTACTCTTGGACATACAAGGAACAACATGCACCGGAGTCATATGGTTGCAGTTAGGAAATGAAACATGTGTAGGTCTGCAACAAGCGTGTCAAGATCCCTCAAAGTATGGTAATTAAGGCTGCAATCAACAACTGAATCACTGTACCGGTTTTGCAGTAGACTACACGCATTTGATTTTTAGTTTGATGTCATTTTTTTTTCTTTGCTTCTCTTTCCAACGGTAACTTTTCTGTCAGCGAATGTTTATGCTTCCGGGTCTTTGTCAGCTGCGTTACCTGGCGTGCGATTAACCTGTGCACAGCGGCGACCCTTAGCACCTGCCCGTCCTTCCCTAACTTGTGTGCAGCCTGCCACACCCTCTGTGCATTGCAGCCCTTCCGCCACAACTCATACGTTGCAACAATTTGTGTATATATACTTGTTATATGCACAAAGTTGTATGTGTGGAAGTTGCATATATATATACAAACATATTTACATGATATGTATTTGTACACGATATACATATGTAGATTTATATACATGATGTGTATATAAATATGTATGTGTATATGCATATTAGTGTAACACTTCACATAGACAGTGCACATACACAGTACTTACATATAAACACAATACTTACACACATAAGCGTACCAGCATGTACTCATACTCACTCATTTCTGTATTTTTTATATTTGATATTACATGTTCAGTAGCGTGTTTGGTTGCATTCTTCCATTTATGGAACAAAGGCTCGCATGTGTATACTTGCGTGTACACTTCTCTGTATACGCTGGGATTTGATCATGCAGTACACGCAAAACCACGTGTGAGTGAGGTTAGGAGGCAAGGCACACGACGAAGGGCCCTCGTTCAGCAGCCGATGTGCTCACCTGTGTATCTCCCGGAAGTGAGGGTCAGGTGTGCTGCCGGTGGGGAGGGGGGCACGTGGTCTCATAGTTTCATTCGCACTTGGATAGGGGGTGGGTTCAGTGCGAAGAAGACATAGAATGCGAATGAAGAATAACAAAGGAGAGGGAGGGGGTGAGGGAGCGAGAGGGATATATATATATATATATATATATATATATATATAATAATAATAGAGAGAGAGAGAGAGAGAGAGAGAGAGAGAGAGAGAGAGAGAGAGAGAGAGAGAGAGAGAGAGAGAGAGAGAGAGAGAGAGAGAGAGAGAGAGAGAGAGAGAGAGAGAGAAAAAAAGAAAGAGAAATATATAAGGAAGAATAAGAGAGAGAAAAAAGAAGAAGAGGGAGACAAAGAAAAATAAAATAAGAGGGACAAAGAAACAAAAATAAGAGACAAAGAAAAAGAAAATAAGAGAGAAAGGAATAAAGAGAGAAAGAAAGAGAAAGAGAGAGAGAAGCGGTTTTGATGGCGGCATCTCAGGGTACGGTTCGCTGACCCGTCTTCCCGCCCTGCTCTTTCTCCGCCTTCGCTTTCGATTGGCTGGGTCTTGCTGTGACCTGGGTTGTTGACTCGGCCATACATTCAAGTTGGTAATGGCAGCAGTGGGCATTAGTAGTCACCAGAATTACGGTTGTTATGCATTATCATCGTCTTTCATCTCGGTCGAGATCTTATCTTTTTGTCGTTTTTTTTTTTTTTCCTTTTCGTTTTATCCTTTTAATACTTTTTTATTTTGTTATTATCCATTGTCATCACTATCTCATCCTTATCATCATCATTATCATCAATAATCATCATCAATAATCATCCTCAGTCATCGTCACTATCATCGCCTCCATCACCACCATTACCTCCTCTCCCTCCTCTTCTTCCCCTTCGGCTCTCTTCTCTTCTTCTCTATCCACATTCCATCTCCTTTGGCCTCAAGTGTTATGGTTATCATCCAATTCTGGAAGGTCTCTCTTTGCTGTGAGATCCCAATGAATGGCTACCTCTCGCCTCGCCCTCACTTTCTCTCTCGTTCTCTTTTATCCTGTTCTGTCTTCTCTCTCCCTCTTCCTCCTTTCCCTTTCATTGTAAAGCCGGTTCAACACCTTTTACTTATTCTGTATCTCTCTCTCCCCCCTCTCCCACTCTCTCCTCCTCTCTCTCTCCCTCTCCTTCTCCCTCTCTCTGTCCGTCCTTCCCTCCCCCTTCTCCCTTTACATATCTCTTTTCCTCCTTTTCCTCCCTTTTTCCCCTCCCCTTCCATTTTCCAGTTCCCTCTTCATTTCCCTCATTTTCCTATCCCTCTCCCTTTCTCTCATCCCTCCTTTTTGCTCTGTCTCCCGCTCCCTCTTCCTATCCATCCCTCTCATCCTCTCTTTCCGTTTTATTATCATCGTCCTTTTTCTATTAAATATCCAGTTAATTTTCCCTCTCAGTTTTTCCTGTCCACCTGTTTTGCTCAAATCGTCTTCTTTTCATTGCGTTACTGCTTCTGCTGTGTGATAAGTTATTTATTTATTTCGTTGGTTAGTATGGTTTATTTGTTTATTTGAGCTAACTGTCACCTTTGCAACTTGAAAAATGCTAACTCTCTTAATTTTATTACAGGTGAGTTTGTGCGTTGGGAGGAAAGAGAGCAGAGCGCTGGATCCTGAGTATGGTAAAGGTCATGTTTTATATCTTTGGGGTTAAACCGTAGCCCTCACATTATATTATTCTCAGCCATTTGCATTTTGTGTTTTGTCAGTGTTTTTTTTTCTTCTTCTTCTTCTTCTTCTTCTTCTTCTTCTTCTTCTTCAATTATCTTTTTTTCTATTCCTTGATGTTTTTTTTTTCTTCAGTTTTCTTTACCCTTCCCATGTCTTTGCCTTCGTCGGTCACCTTGAAGACGGTGACAAGAACACAAGTCAAGACCAGACGCGGCAGTTAGAGAAAGGGATTGACAGTTGACACGAAAGCCTCGGCACAAGCAGATACAGAGATACCCAGACACAGGCGTACACAGGCGGAGATTCGGTACAGAGATAGAGAGATTAAAGAGATTGGAACGCTAAGAGGACGAGACAAAGAGACAAGGTAGTACGGGGGAAGAGACGAGTTGAAGTTAGAAGGAGTGTGAAAGTAGGATGAAAATGGACACCAAAGAGAGGAAGATAAAGAAAATGGAAGAGAGAGAGAAAGAGAAAGAGAAAAAAAAGTAAAAATAACAGTGGGATTCTTGCCACGCAAGCAAGGAATTAGCACTTCCAATCCAGCAACCAAAAAGCCAACCAGACATTTTCAAAGAGGGAGAAGGAGGAGAAGGAGAAGGATAAGGAGAAGGAGAAGGAGAAGGAGAAGGAGAAGGAGAAGGAGAAGGATAAGGAGAAGGATAAGGATAAGGATAAGGATAAGGATAAGGATAAGGATAGAGAGAGGGAGAGAGGAGGAGAGAGAGAGGGGGAGAGAGAGGAGGAGAGAAAGAGGGGGAGAGAGAGGAGGAGAGAAAGAGGGGGAGAGGAGAGGGAGAGGGGGAGAGGGAGAGGGAGAGGGGAGGGGGAGGGGGAGGGGGAGAGGGAAGAGGAGAGGGAGAGGGAGAGGGAGAGGGAGAGGGAGAGGGAGGGGAGAGGGAGAGGGAGAGAGAGAGAAAGAGAAATACAGATATAAAGAAAAGGAGCCTGAGGACAAGGCCAGGACAAGGAAGACAGGGGCCGACCAGGACAAGGAGGTTTCAACCACGGGCGTCAGGCCGGTCGCGTGTTGCCGGGAAACCATGGAGGGGAAGCCCCGCAGCTGACCTTCCGTGTTATCCCAGATAGCGACATCCAACACTACACGACGAAGGGGGAGAGAGAAGAGAGAGAGAGAGAGCAGGATAAGCGGAGGAAGGGAGGGAGGGAGGGAGGGGTGGGGTTGCAGGGATTAATAGGATGAAAGATAAAGAAGGGGACGAAGGAGGAAAGATAAAAGGAGGGGACGAAGGAGGAAGAAGGATGAATAGGGTGTCCGTACGATAACGAGGCATTTGCTTGTCACGCGAGGCGGAGGGGCCAAGGGACAAGGCAGATAAGGTGAATGGGAATGAGTAAAATAGGTGGCAGGTGGATTAGGCCCCGAGAGATAACAGGGAGTTGTATATGCTTGTTTGTTTGTGTATATATTTCTATGGGAAGGATGGCATGGGTGTATGTATTTTGTGCGTAGATATGGTGTGTGTTTGCGGATGTGCCTGTGTGTTTGGGGTAAATGTTGTAAATTTTTGTGACCCCCGCATTTTCTCGCTCCCTCTCTCTCTCCTCTCTCTCTCGCTCTCTCTCTTCTCTCTCTCACTCATCTCTCTCCTCTCTCCCCTCGCCCTCTCCCTCTCCCTCTCCCTCTCCCTCTCCCTCTTCCCTCCCCCCCTCTCCTTCCCTCCCCTCTCTCTTCTTTCTCTCCCTCTCTCTTTCTTTTTCGCCTCTCTCTTTCTTTTTCGCTCTCATCCTTTCTTTCTTTCCTCCTTTTTCTCCCCCCTTTTCTTTCTCGCCTCTCTCTCTTTCTCCCTCCCTCCCCCTTTTTTTCCCCCCCCTCTCTCTTCTTTCTCTCCCTTTTTCTCTTCTTTCTCTCCCTTTCTCTTCCTCTCTCCTCCTCTCCCTCTTTTCCTCTCTCTCCTCTTTCATCTCTCTCACTCCCTCTCTCCTTCTCCCTCTCTCTCTCTCTCTCTTTCTCTTTTCTCTCGCTCTGTCTCCTCTCTCTTCTCTCATCTCTCTCTCTCTCTCCTCTCTCCATCCCTCTCTCTTCCCCTCTCTCTCGCTCTCTCTTCCTCTCTCCCTTTTCTCTCTCTCTCCCTCTCTCTCCCTCTCCTCTCTCCCTCTCTCTCCCCCTCTCTCTCTCTTTCTTTCTTTTCCTTTTCTTTTCTTTCTTTCTTTTCTCTTTTTCTCTTTTCTCTTTCTCTCTCTCTCCTTTCCTCCTCTCTCTCCTCTCTCCTCTCTCTCTCCTCCTCTATCTCTCTCTCTCTCCCTCTCTCTCATGCTCTCTCTCCTTCTCTTCTCTCTCCTCATCACATCTCTCTCTTTCTTCTTTCTTTTCTCTCTCTTCTCTCTCTCATCTCTCTCTCTCCTCTCTCTCTCTCTCTCTCTTTTTTTCCTTCTTTCTTTCTTTCTTTCTTTCTGATCTTCTTTCTTTCTCTTTTTTTCTCTTTTTCACCCCCTTTTTTTTCTTTCGTCTCTCTCCTCCTCCCCTCTCTCTCTCTCTCTCTCCCTTTCTCTCTCCTTCCTCTCTCTCCCTCCTCTCTCTCTCCTCTCTCACTCTCTCTCTCTCTCTCGTGTCGAAAGTCTATGTATGTATATATATATATGTGTGTGCGTCGTGCGTTCCCTGCGTGTGTGTGTGCGTGCGCGCATTTATGTGTGGGGACAGGTGAGCCGGTGGAACGGGCCGAGTGTTGGCCGAGCAGAAGCCGTGGGCGAGATGCGGCGTTGCGAGGGGCGTGGTTCTCCGTTGGTTTATCGCCACAAGGGCGGGGCTGCTAAAGG
>NC_061819.1:22764052-22769052 GCF_019202785.1 Penaeus chinensis | reverse complement strand
CCTTACTGGTGACTGCTTCTCTTGTGGGGGGGTCGGACTGTCGAGCTTATTTCGAATTATCTTTCAGATCTAGTATATTACATCCGGATTACAGTCCTTGATCAAATGTTCCATCGTGCTCTACCCGTTGAGAATTTGGAGAGTGGGAGCACAGAATTACCGTAATGACTGCCGGGGGACGTCACTCGCGTCCGTAGGAATTTGGCCGCCGTGAAGGATGCGGTTAATTTTCGTCTGAACTCCCTGTTGAGTTGTGCACCCCTCCCCGCACAGTGCCACCCTTAGGCATCCATCCACCTGCAGCGTCGCCGGCCTGGTGGCTCCAGAGCTGCGTGATAGTAGTGTGACTAGCGTCTTTTATTTATGAAATGATTTGCGAAATGCCTCCCATAACTTCTCTTTATATTATGGTGGTCATCTTTTATAATGATATGATTGTGTTCTCTGACCCCCCCCTATCCCTCCCACACCTGATCCCCTCCCCTCTTCCATGGCATGCGCACATGACTGGCTTATTGGAGAAGAATTACAGCTGATAGCTTTGCGTCAATTTGCGAGTTGATTTGCGTTTATGGCTCGTTGTTGTTGCCACACACGATTTCTGCTGCTTGTTTGAGCTGCTTCTGAGGAGGCACAATAACAGCAGCATACGATTTGATGATAAGAACAACACTATTTCGGCCAATGCTTAGCTCCACCTGGAGACAGCGTTCCCCCCTCCCCTACCTTTCCCTCCCTCTCGCTCCTCCTCGTCATCCTATTAGGGTTAGAAGGTGCTAATTACGTGCTCCGTGGAAGCGACGAGGGTAGAGATGGAGGGCGGCCAAGGTGGAACCCGCGCGTGGGGTTGGTTGTTTGATTACGTGTTTAGAGGGTCTTGGTTGGGCCAGCTGCTGCCGTCTCTCCGTGACTCGCGTCCGACACGCACGGGAGACTTGTTTGTTGCTGTGAGTCACGGTGGGGATGGAGTTGCATTTCCTCTTTCCCAATATATCGATAAACTAAAATAGATGCAGTGGTATTACCGATGTCAAACCACGGCCTTAGTCCCCGGAGTACCAGCTAGGACCAGCATGTCCAAGCTAGCTAGTTCTCGTCTCAGCGGTCCCTCCTCCTCGTCGCGACCCCCCCGAACCGTCATGCCAGGCTGGTTTTATGCTCGGGATTCCTTCTGCTTCGCCTGGTGCCTGAGAGAAGAAGGGGTGGGGTGGGGGTTGGGTGTGTGATCGGGATCGGGGTTCTTGTCGCCGTGTCTTCGTGGGTTTTGCTCACGTTTGTTTTTCATGCTTTTCGAGATCGCGGGAGAATGCGCAGGCGTATGGCGGAGAAAGCTGGTGCTTGGTGTTTACTCGCCTACTCCTCTCCTCTGTGCGATCTTGGGCCTCATTACTACAGTCTTAGGATACGAGTACAACTTCGTCACCGCTTGTTCTCTCGCAGTAATACATTGATGCGTGTGAGTCGAATAACAACTTAGAGCGGAATTACAAAGTGTAATGTCGCCCAGCCCTCGTATGGCAGTGCATTACACCCCGCGAGTGAAAGTGCTGGGCGAGGTATAGACTCCCGTGGGGCAAGTGTTTATCCTAAATCGAAAGTGATCCGTCAAAATGGATTCTGCGCCCCCTCCTGTCTGTGGGATGATTGGGGGTTGCCGGGGAGGGGGGGGGGGGCGTGCGCGTGGTAGGCCTATTCATAGAGGAAAGTAAAAGGGACGAACAAGTTTTTTTCTGTAATTGATGCCGGGAGAGGCGGTTAGTATTGGTGTGTGTGTGTGTGAGTGAGTGAGTGAGTGAGTAGTGAGTGAGTGAGTGAGTGAGTGAGTGAGTGAGTGAGTGAGTGAGTGAGTGAGTGGGGGGAGGAGAGCGAGAGAGCGAGAAAGAAAGTGAGTGTGTGAGTGAGTGAGTGAGTGAGTGAGTGAGTAAATGGATGAGTGATAGATAAAAATGGAGAAAGAGTGAGTGAGTGTGTTATGTGGGAGAGTGTTATTTATGATGTCGGGTTGAGAGTAATGGAAGGCTGGAAACGATCCCCAGAGAGCCATTGGTGATATAATCAGAGTCGGAGGAGGTGAGCAAGAACCGCTTTTGTGAAGCCAAGCTAGCCACGTCTTGGGAAACCTTTGTAATGGTACGTGATGTCAATCTAAATGAGGATACGTAGAACATGTTTTTTTTGTATTTGTTCATTTATTTATTGTTTATTATACTATTCCTATTGTCAAATATTTATGAAAGACATCTGGAATATCCTAAGGCAACAGTACTCCCATATCTTTATTATCCCTTGTAAGGTCTTCCACATTAGCAACAATAGACACGGAGGAGGATTGCAAAATCACCTGACACTTATCCAGCTGCGGTACGAAAGACCCCTTGACCCCGCATATAAGTCCTTCTGTCGCGGGGAGAGAGAGTGAGTGAGTGAGTGAGTGAGTGAGTGAGTGAGTGGTGAGTGTGTGTGTGTGTGTGTGTGTGTGTGTGAGTGAGTGAGTGAGTGAGTGAGTGAGTGAGTGAGTGAGTGAGTGTGTGTGTGTGTGTGTGTGTGTGTGTGTGTGTGTGTGTGTGTGTGTGTGTGTGTGTGTGAGTGAGTGAGTGAGTGAGTGAGTGAGTGTGGTGAGTGTGTGTGGTGTGTGTGTGTGTGTGTGTGTGTGAGTGAGTGAGTGAGTGAGTGAGTGAGTGAGTGAGTGAGTGAGTGAGTGAGTGAGTGTGTGTGTGTGTGTGTGTGTGTGTGTGTGTGTGTGTGTGTGTGTGTGTGTGTGTGTGTGTGTGTGTGTGTGTGAGAGTGAGTGAGTGAGTGAAAGAGACAGACAGATAGAGAGACAGAGAGAGAGAGAGAGAATAGTTGAGGTAAAGGAAAACAGGCATGCAAGTTAGAGAAAATGGGGAGAAACGAGGAAGGTCAGGAACATAAAAGAAGAAGAAGAGGATCTGGAATGCAGCTTCCCTCTCTTTTTCTTTTATCTCTCCCTCTTCCTCTCTATCTCCCTCCCTCTCCCTCCCTCCCTCCCTCCCTCCCTCCCTCCCTCCCTCCCTCCCTCCCTCCCTCTCCCTCCCTCCCTCCCTCCCTCCCTCCCTCCCTCCCTCCCTCCCTCCCTCCCTCCCTCCCTCCCTCCCTCTCTGTCTCTTGTCTCTTGTCTCTTGTCTGTCTCTCTCCATCTCTCCCCTTCTCCCTCCCCCCTCCCCCCCGCTCCTCTCTCTCTCCTCTCTCTCCTCTCTCCCTCTCTCCCTCTCTCCCTCTCTCCCTCTCTCCCTCTCTCCCTCTCTCCCCCTCTCTCTCTCTCTCTCTCTCTCCCTCTTATCTCTCCTTTAACCTCTTTCCATCTACCCGTATTCTCATCTCCCATCCGAAAGGAAAAACGTCTGAACCTTTGCCAATCATCCCACATGTTCAGCTTCCCAGCGACGCCGCCGCCGCCGCCCGCCCGCCCACCTTCCCGACACGAGCGAGAGTACAGCGAAGGGGGGGAGGGGGGGGCAGGAGTAGGTAGCTTAGCTTAGTCGGATGAATGGCCGAGTCACGCGCTGCAAGGGGCCGACCGGACGGCGTGTGGGTTCCCTTTCACTGACCTTTTTTTTTTTTTTTTTAAGGAGGAGGGGGAGGGGCAGAAGGGGGATTTTTGGAGGTCAGGTCGCCCGGTGTGTTGGCGGGGGGGGGGGGGGGGGAGGAAGAGGAAGAGGCGGTAAAGGAGACGATGGGAGGGGAAGAATGGAGGGGAGAGCAGATGAGATGTAAAAATGAAGGGAAAAGAAAATAACGAAGTGAAGAAGGGAGAGAAGAATAGAAGAACGGAAGGATGGGAGAGGAGTTGATATGAGATGAGAAAAAGGGAAATGGAAGCGAGAGAAATGGAGAGAAGAGAAAAGAAGACGGTAGGAGGCGAGAGGAGAGAAGGGGGGGGGGCAAGAGGGTGAAGAGGATGAAAAGAGAAGAAAAAAGAGGGAAGGAAGAAAGATGAAAGGCGGACGAGAGGAGGGAAAAGTGGAGAAAGAGGATAGATGGAAAGGGCCAGAGGAGAGGAGCAGAGGAGAGGAGGGAGAAGTGGAGAAAGAGGATGGATGGAAAAGGGGAGAGGGGGAAAAGGAGAGGAGCGGAGCGGAGGAGAGCAGGAGAAGAGAACAGAACAGAACAGAGCAGAAGAGGGGAGAGGATAGGAGCGAAGGAGAGGAGCGGAGGAGAGCAGGAGAAGAGAAGAGAACAGAACAGAAAGAAGAGAAAAGAACAGAAAAGAACAGAAAAGAACAGAAGAGGGGAGAGGGGAGAGGGGAGAGGGGGAGAGGGGAGAGGGAGAGGGAGAGGAAGAGGTAGAGGTAGAGGTAGAGGTAGAGGTAGAGGTAGAGGTAGAGGAGAGGAGAGGAGAGGAGAGGGAGAGGAGAGGGAGAGGAGAGGGAGAGGAGAGGAGAGGGAGAGGAGAGGAGAGGAGAGGGAGAGGAGAGGGAGAGGAGAGGGAGAGGAGAGGGAGAGGGAGAGCAGAGCAGAGCAGAGCAGAGAGGAGAGGAGAGGAGAGGAGAGGAGAGGAGAGGAGAGAAGAGAAGAGAAGAGAAGAGAAGAGAAGAGAAGAGAAGAGAAGAGAAGAGAAGAGAAGAGAAGAGAAGAGAAGAGAAGAGAAGAGAAGAGAAGAGAAGAGAAGAGAAGAGAAGAGAAGAGAAGAGAAGAGAGGAGAAGATAAGAGGAAGGAGTTCGGGATGCTTAGGGCCGAGGGTGACGCAACACTGCAAGCCCGTGGTCCTGCCGGGTGAGTCCGCGAGACCCGCGCCGTTGCTTCACCCGGAGAGGGAGGACGATGACGTCATGGGTGCAGGAAAGTGATCAGGGCTGGATCCAATGTCAGCTGGGACGTTGCAGTTTTGTCTTTAACGTGGCTTTAATTTTGCTTCGTTTCTTTTTTCTTCTTCATATTTTATTCCTGTTTATATATTTCGATCTCGCCGCGGGGCTTAGACGAAGCTGAAGTGCCAAGTAAACGCTCCCTAGGCGACGAGGGGCTTGTGACCCCCAAA
>NC_061819.1:22754052-22759052 GCF_019202785.1 Penaeus chinensis | reverse complement strand
AAAAAATACAGGCGCTGAGTCAGGGAAGAAGACGTCCCCGCCGTTGTTGCTATCCCACCCATAGTGGCGAGGGGGCGGTTCGTTCGCTCCTTTGCCGTTCCTGTTGCGTCATCGGGCGACGGGCGAACAGGGGCGGGGGTGGAGAGCTGATGGTTTTAGGAGTTGCTTGAAGTGACTTTTAAGAGAGTATGGGGGTAGGCACTGCGATTGCAAGAACCAACGGGAGATGAAAGCCATAGGCGGTGTTCACTGTCAGATAGTGATCGTTGGAGTAATGTACGGGCAAGTTCAGTGGCGGTGGTCAGTCCGGGCCGGCGAGGAAGGAGACGGTTTACGCGGGAAGGGTATAACCGAGGCTAAAGAGGGCGGGGAGACGCAAGCAGGTTAGGAAGAGGTAAAGATGGTAGAAGTAGGAAAGAGACTTGGTCGGGGGGCGGGGGAATGAATAGATAGAAAGAGTAGAAATATATAAAGAGGTAAAGCTAACTAAAAAGTCCAGGTATATCCATAGACAGGCAGGGCAGCGAGTAGATAGTCTAGTCTAGAGTTCGCCTGAGTTCGGAGTGTGGGAGATGGGCCCCAGATGAGAGCGATGATGTACGGTGGCCGAGCTGGACCGGTCCTGCTGGCGGCCCACACAGTCTCTACAGCACGCTACAACACACTACAGTATACCCATTGCCAGAGCACACCTACTCGGATTCCTAGTGGGTTTCCCGTCGTTTTTCCTTCGCGCCACCAGGGATTCTCCTCTGAGAGATGCCCAATGTTTTCCTAGGCTTTGCTTGTCAGTTGAAGTCTTTTCAGTTCCTCTCAGTCTGTCTGTCTGTATTCTTAGCTTCTTTCTTCGTTTTGCCACGGCACGCGAGCCCACGGTGCTGAGGGGGGCAGGGCCGGGCGGACTCTGGGCAGGACGATGGACTTTTCCCTCCTTGCATCCACCGGTCTCCTTACTCCACCCACCTCTCCTTTGCTACTCCACCCTTCTCTTCTTGCTCCTCCACCCTTTTCCTCTTGCTCCTCCAAACTTCTCTTGCTCCTCCACTCCTACCCTCTTGTTCCTCCAAACGTCTCTTGCTTCTCCACCCACTTCTTGGTTCCCCACCCTTCTTCTCTTGGTCCTTCACCCACCTCTTCTTGCTCCTCCAACCTTCTCTACATGCTTCTTTACTTGCTTCTTTACCGTGCTCTCCCCTCTCTTCCACCTGTCCTTTCTCTCTCCCTCCATCCTTCTTTCCCCCTCTCTGCATTTCTCTCTCTACCTCCACAACGCTTCTCTCCTTTACTCCTCCCCTCCTCCCCTCTCCCCCTCTCCCTATCTCTGCCTCCCCTCTCCCCTCTCTGCCTCCCCTCTCCTCTTTTCCTCCCCTCTCCTCTTTTCCTCCCCTCTCCTCTTTTCCTCCCCTCTCCTCTTTTCCTCCCCTCTCCCTCCTCTATCCCTCTCTCCTCTTCCTCCTCTATCCCTCTCTCCTCCTCTATCCCTCTCTCCTCTTCCTCTTCTATCCCTCTCTCCTCTTCCCCTCTTCCTTCTCTATCCCTCTCTCCTCCTCCCCTCTTCCACCTCTATCCCTCTTCTCCTCCAGCCACCCCCCACCTCCGTACTCCCCTTTCCCCCCTCTGAAAAGTGAGACGGTCAAGTTACACTTTTATTGGCCGTTCGCTGCGGTGGCGTGTGGGTGCGATGCCGTATAGCAGTGGACTGCTGCTACGTCCGAGGGGTAAGGGGGGCAAAGGAAAAGAAATACGTAGTTATTTACACCTTTGTCCAGCCGTAAGGGGACGTGGCACGAAGGGAGGTGAAGGAGAAGTGGAAGGAGACAGAAACGGAGAAGAAGGAGAAGGAAGAATAGTAATGAGAGGTAAATTGCAAGGCAACAAAGTGAATTAGTGTGAAAGGAGAAAAGTCCTTTACGTACGAGTCCATTACGAATGAAATGTTATAGAAACTCGAACGAAAATGATCACCTTAGCCACATAATGGATGTCATGGTAGGAACGGTAGAACGGGAGAAAATGATAGATGAAGAAAGGGGAGATAAAGTAAATTAAGGGCGAAAATAAGAAAGGTCAATGATAATAAAAAAGCTGAAAAGGGGACATAATGAAAGTATCAGCCTTCCGTAAGTTTGTGTTGAGTAGACTGGTGGGACGCGAGGTAAGAGGCGAGGAAGGAGCGGGCATGGGATGGTGTGCAGTCATGAGCAGGACAAGTGTATGGCGTGCGGCGGGAGGGAATGGTGGGCGGGAAGGTGTAGGGTCGGATCGGGGGAGGCATGGGGGAAGGGGGGAGGCAGGAGGTCCACCAGCGGGCAGGTCAGCAGAGGACACCCACCCCGGGCCACTCCCTTCCTCGCCCTGCTGCCCCTCGCGTCAGCCTCGTCCTCCTCCTCCTGTGCAGGATAGCAGTAGGAGCATGTTCCTGCCGGTGGCTATGTAGAGCCCACCCCAAAAGATCGCTTCACCTCCTACGGCGCGACAATCCCACAGGCGCTCCCATTAACCCTAAGGCTTGACATGTCCTGCGAAGGATGCATTGGACACACCAGCGAGAAACGGTGTATTATCGAGGACTGATCATGAAGGATTCCCGAAGGAGGTTCCGTGTCACACTGTTGCTATTGTCACTCTCAAGATTCGGGGCAAGAATTATATTTTCCACATGCTATCCTTTTGCACACTCACGTGGACCATCTCTCCAGGATAAAGAAAATGTAGTTTTTAAGATAGACGTCGCACACACGCGCTCTAGAAGCAAAGTACCAGCGATTATGCAGAAGGGATCCCTATGCAAAACAACGCTGCGGTAGTCAGTCTCCTTTTGGCACATTTCACGGTAGGGGTGAGCGATGGCGTGGGGGTGCCGCGGGCCAGACGACCTGTTACATTCTGCGGCGTCCGTTGCACCTCGGTAACCATACGCTCCTTGCCCTGAACGTGTACTTACCAGACCCCCCCCCCCCTCCCGATCCCTGAAGCCTCCTGCCTCCCCCTGCTCCTGGTTACTTGAGAGGTCCTGTAGAGGCCATTACTTCTGTTGATTTATTCTAACATGTAGTACCTCAGTCTTTCTGCGCTCTGCGGGGGACTCCCTAGCCATGGCTGTGTGGCCGTGCTCCGCGGGAGTGCGTGCTTGCGTTGGGGAAATTTACTCTCTTGTTTTCTAGGATCATCCACCAGGGATGGGATGGGCATGTGTGTGCACAGCTGTTATTACTGTACTTAAGCTGTTGTGGATTATATTTACTGTCTCTTTTGACCTTGTTATCATTACTGTTGTTGCTGTCAATATGTTTATACTATTGTTGTTGTTATGATTACTATGCTTTTGATAATAGCATTGTTATTATTATGCCAATATTATTATTATTATGTCAATGTTTTATTATTATTATCGTTGTCATTATTTTTGTTGTTATTAATGTTGTTATTACTATTACTATTATTACCGTTGTTGTTGTCATGTAGTTCTCTAAGTCTTCATGTTGTTATTATTATTTCACTATGAGGGGGGATTTTATTATAAGCAGGTTGTAGTAAATATTACCAATCATTGCTAGTTTACAGTATAAGCGCAATGTGATCGAGCTAATTTATATTCAAGACTTTAAAGGCGCTTGGAACGATATAGACAAATGAAAGTATTTAAGGGTTTATCGACTCTGAACGTTTTTGTTGTTGTATATTGATACAGGTCGTTTATATGAATTCCTCGTCGAAGGTAGAATTTATTTTTTATGCTTCATTGAGCTTAGAGAGAGAGAATCATATAAATTTAAAAGAGAGAGAGAAAAACATTCACAATAAGGCAAAGGCAAAGGGTTCGTGGTGAGGAATTGCAAATGCATGCAATTGCGATAAAGACCGGCTGCACGACGCCGCCCTCTGCGAATGCCACGATGAATAACCACGACCGCTGTTCCTGTTGCAGGTGTCCAACTTGAGGAAGGTGCTGCAGGGCATCGTGGATTACTTCCAGGAGCAGCTCAACCAGAACATCAAGCACTTCCCGCTCCCGGACCTCAACAAAATAGGTACGTCAGTTCTCCGTCGGCCGCAGCACGCCTCCCCTCGGGGGCGGCCCGCCAGCGCCCGCCTGCGCCGCGCCGGCCTGGCACGGTGCGGCACTGCACGCTTGCCTCTGGCGCAGCAGCATCATTGGCGTTATTATTGTTATCATTATTATTATTATTTGTAGTTGTAGTTGTAGTAGTGGAGGTAGTAGTGGTAGTAGTAGTTGTTATAGTAATCATCATCATCATCAATAATCATCATCAAAATCATTATTTCTCATCGTTGTCATCATCAGTAATCACCATTAATCCCTTGACGTGAGAGTTTTGAATTTACACGAGAATATTTTCCCTGTTAGAGATCAATAAGAGGGTATTTTGAATGGCTTTATTCGTCAGCTGTTCCGATCGTGGACTCGCAAGCCGGAGATAAGGTCTGACCTCATGCAGCTGGGCACGCCGGTCGACCGAGAAGTAAATAGGAGTAGTAAATAGTAAATAGGATTTATCTATTCTCATCCACGTAGGCACCACCAGCTGTAGGAGATGAAAATAACGGAATGAAAAAGCAAGGAAAGCAGTTTGCGGTGAAAACGGAAGAGGGAGACGGAGGCAGCGGTAGAGCGGCTGGGCGAACAGCGCGCAAAATTACATCTTTCGCCACACGAAATGCCACTTGCAAGGTTGCCGCTGCGATGCCCAGTATCAAGGGGCGGGGAGGAGCAGGGGAGAGGGGAGAGGGGAGGTGGGAGGTGGGAGGGGGAGGAGACTGAATGGAGGAGGGGGCGTATGGGAGGGGGGTGGGACGGAGAGAGGGGATGTGCAGACTGAATGGAGGAGGAGGCTTATGGATAGGAGGGTGGAGGGAGGAGGGAGGTGGAGGGAGGGAGGAGGGAGGGGGGAGGTGGAGGGAGCGAGGAGGGAGGGGGGAGGTGGAGGGAGCGAGGAGGGGTTGGTGTGAGGTGGTGGGAGGTTTCTGGAGGGTGGGGG
>NC_061819.1:22719052-22734052 GCF_019202785.1 Penaeus chinensis | reverse complement strand
GCCGGCTTCCCGTCCCGTGTGGAGTCCGATGAGGCGCTGTCGTGTCTCGTGTCAGGCTGGAGGCGGGGGGGAGGGGGGGAGGGGGGAGGGGGATCAGGCTTTATAATACAATGGCGACGAGGGATGAGGAATGCATGACCTGTCTGATGCATGGTAACGGAACGAGGGATTTCGGGTGAAGGTGGAAGAAAAGCTTAGTTCCCTCCTCGTTTTCTTTCGTGTCTACATTTCACCTTCATTCTACATTCTGCTTCCTTGTTACGTCCCCTTTTCTTTCTTGTTTTCTTCTTCTATTGTTTCTACTCTCATCCGATTTCCATTCCATTTTTTTTTTTTTTTTTTTTTTTTTACTTCTGCACCCTTCTCCAATTCTTTCTTTCTCAATACCTCCCCCATCTCTCTCTCTCTCTCTCTCTCTCTCTCTCTCTCTCTCTCTCTCTCTCTCTCTCTCTCTCTCTCTCTCTCTCTCTCTCTCTCTCTCTCTCTCTCTCTCTCTCTCTCTCTCTACTCCCCCTCTCCTTCTCCTTCTCCCTCTCCCACCTCCACCTCCCTCCCTCCTTCGCCCTCTCCCACCTCCACCTCCACCTCCCTCTCCCTCTCCCTCTCCCTCTCCCTCTCCCTCTCCCTCTCCCTCCCTCCCTCCCTCCTACTCCCTCTCCCTCTCCCACTCCCTCTCCCTCTCCCTCTCCCACCTCTACCTCTACCTCCACCTCCCTCTCCCTCCCTCCCTCCCTCCTTCTTCCTCTCCCTCTCCCACTCCCTCTCCCTCTCCCTCTCCCACCTCCACCTCTACCTCTACCTCCACCTCCACCTCCACCTCCACCTCCCTCTCCCTCCCTCCCTCCTTCTCCCTCTCCCACCTCCACCTCCACCTCCACCTCCCTCCCTCCCTCCCTCCTTCTCTCTTGTCCTGGTCCGTTTTTCTCTGAATATGTAACTTTCCTCGGGTCTCTTTCCTCGGTGGCCTCTTGTCACCTCCCTCAGGGCGCCGAATGCCGACGGTTCCTCTCTCCCCCATTGCAACTTGGAGCAACAGACGCCTGGGATAAGATACAATTAGTCTCGGTTTCCGACTCGGCTTCCATATTAATTTTTTTCTTCGCATGCAGGTGCGTTAGATGCGGGAGGATGGGGAGTGGCTGTGAAGAATTGCAAATAATTCGTTTTTGTCTTTTGGATAATTGTTAATAGTGATTTAGGTTTCGTGTTCTCGTTTAAGAAGCGCAGTGGATGAACAGATTATGGGAATGTCTAATACTAACACGGGTCCGCGCGCGCGCTATCACACGCATGCACGTGTGCGGCTTGCAGACGCGCGCCCACGCACGCACCCCCCCCACACACATATTCTCTCTCTCTCTCTCTCTCTCTCTCTCTCTCTCTCTCTCTCTCTCTCTCTCTCTCTCTCTCTCTCTCTCTCTCTCTCTCTCTCTCTCTCTCTCTCTCTCTTTCTCTCTTTCTCTCTTTCTCTCTCTCTCTCTCTCTCTCTCTCTCTCTCTCTCTCGCTCTCGCGCTCTCTCTCTCTCTCTCTCTCTTTCTCTCTTTCTCTTTCTCTTTCTCTTTCTCTTTCTCTCTCTCTTTCTCTATTTCCTTTCCTTTCTTCCCTCCCTCCCTCCTTCTCCCCTCCCCCCCTTGCTCCCTCTCTCCCCCTCCCCCTCCCCCTCCCCCTCTCGTTCGCTTGCTGATTAAACGTGTAGCTGAGTCTGCGATTCCTGCAGTCGCATATATCCTTATATTCCCGTCCGCCTCCTGTGACTAATCCGCTTTCTTTGTGGCGCCTTGCCCGAGTGCTTATATTGCCTCGTCCTGCCTTGCTATTCCTCTCCTGGCGCGGCCCAGCCCGGGAAAGAAGAGGAGGGAGAGAGAGGGGAAGAGGAAGAGGGAGAGGAAGATGAAGAGGAAAAGGAAGATGTAGAGGGAGAGGAGGGAGAGTAAAAAAGGAGGTTAAGGAAAACAAGAGAATATAAGAGAAGGAGTGGGATAGGGGTTAGTAGAGGAGTGAGGAAATTGAGAAGGGAGAAGAAGAGGAAGGGGAAGAAGAAAATATAAGAGAAGAAAAGCTTGGAGATTTAAGAAGGAAGGGGGGGGGGGGATGGCGACGAGGAGGGTTGAAGTCTAAGGAGATGGGTATCTATGTGGGGGGGGGGGGGGTAGGGTCGTGCCGAAGCGGCCCGAGGCGTGGACCGGTACGCGCATGACGTCATGACTGGACAGACGCCCTCCTGCAGGAAGTGCTAGACGTTTTAAGAAGCTTTTAAAGACTCGTGGCCGCCGCCATGATGCCTCCCCCTCCCCACCTCACACCGCCCCTCATGACTCATCTGGCCCAGGCCTCAGTTCACCTTCCCCTTACGCATTCACCTTCGAGTCTCCCCCCCCCTCCCCCGCCTCGCTCCAGTCGTCCTCCATCACACTAAAAGTCTCAGCGCGCCATCCCGCTTTCGTCCGCTCTTTGGGAAGTCTCAGCAAGGCGCGCGAGATGAAATGGCCTTCTTTCTACCTTCTCCCTCATGTTTCTTTTCCTTCCTCCTCCGTGATTACTCCCTTCCTTCGTGTTCATTCCCCTCCTCCTTCGTGTTCCTTCTCCCCCCTCCTCCTTGTTTCTTCTCCCTCCTCTTTCGTGCTTCTTTATTTTTGTCTACCTCCATCTCCACCTTCATTATCTCATTCGTCATTTCTTAATATATTCCCCTTTTCCTTCATGTATTTTTTTCTACATTCCCCGTCTCTTCTTCACCTTTTTTCTCCATCCCGCGTTCGCCCTTCCCGATAACCATTGTGCGCCCCCATGTTATATTTTCCCATATTTTCTTTCTGTTTCTCTTGCATTCATGCTCGATTTCCCATAGCTTTCCCGTTAAAGATTTTCCTCCCCCTTTTCCTCCCTTCTTGCACTGCTTCTCCCGCCAGACGCACGTCCCTCTCTCTCACCCAACATAATTCTCGTTGTGTTGTGAACGTTCCCATCTCCGAGTGGTTGGCTTCCCTTCGCCTCTACCTCTTCCCGACGCACACTCACGCGCTCTGCATTTTAAGCATCTGAACTCTCTCGCCCGCCCCTTCTCCTCCCTTCCCACCCTTCTTCCCTCCTTCTCTCTCCCCTGCCTTCCCTCTTCTCGATTCTACTCTCGCTTTTCTGCTTCCTCTATCTTCCTTCCCTTCGTTTCCTCTCTCTCTCTCTCTCCTCTCTCTCTCTCTCTCCTCTCTTCTCCTTTCCTCTCCTCTCCTCTACTCTACTCTACTCTACTCTACTCTACTCTACTCTACTCTACTCTACTCTACTCTACTCTACTCTACTCTACTCTACTCTACTCTACCCTCCCCTCCCCTCCCCTGCCCTCCCCTTCCCTCCCGCTCCCCCCTCCCCCCGTATATTCTTTCCCTCTTACCCCTACTCGCTGCCCTTCCTTGCCCTTCTCTGCCTTTCCTTTAGAGGTCACATTACCATAACAGATCGCCTTAAGTGTATGTGGAGTACATAAAATGTGTGTGTCTCTGTCTCACTTTATAGCTATTTCTATATGAATATGTCAATCCATATGTGTATTTTTTTAAATTTATAGTTATACATACATAAACATACATACATACATACGTAATACATTCATGCATACATATCCATTTTATGTGTGTGTGTGTGTGTGTGTGTGTGTGTGTGTGTGTGTGTGTGTGTGTGTGTGTGTGTGTGTGTGTGTGTGTGTGTGTGTGTGTGTACGTGTGTACGTGTGTGTGTGCACGCGCGCGCATGTGTGTAAATACATTTACACGTATTTGTGTGTATGTATATTTGTGTGCACGCGCATGCAGGTGTGTGTGATTACTTGCTTGCTTGCGTGTGTGTGCTCGTGTGCGCTTGCGTGTATGCGATGCCCTCCACCCGCCGTCAAGGTGGGCCGCTTTCTTGATGGTTGTGTTCAGCCGCTCATGACATCACGGGTATTTTCTGCAGCCCGACGGTGTTGTGTGCCCTCGTCACCATTTTCTTTCCCTTTCCTCCGTATTTTTCTCTTTCTCCTTCATTTGCTTCCAATTCTCCTCTGTCCCTCCTCTTTGCAAAGTTTGGCGAAGTCTGGCGGCGCAATCGTGGACGCAGAACCGAGGAAATGGAAACGAGAAGGGAGATGCAAGGGAAAGGGGTAGTGGGGGGGGGGGGGAGCAGTCGGAAAGGGGCGGCGCGGACTCCACTTGATTTGAATCGACGTCCGCGAGGTGGAAACGGCGCCCCTTGCAAATTGCAGAGACGAACGCGGAAGAGCTGCAATACAGCCGTTGCACAGCGTGATGTCTTTTAATTAACGGACGGTGCACATTTTTATTCATTTTATTTAGTATTTTTAAAATATATATTTTTTGGGGGGTATTTGTATATTCTTTTATTATTTTTCTATTAGGGGAGGAGACAAAAGACGTAGATAAGAAGTGATACGATATACAGAGGAGGACGCCAGGGTCTGCACCACCTTTTGTTGTGCGGAATGCTCGCTCAGGCGGGCCAACCTGTCTCCATCCGCCTGCAATTTTTCTTTGTTCCTTTCCTCCTTTTTTTTTTTCTTCTGCAATTTCCTTCTGTTTCCGTATTATTTGAAAGTGACGGACGCGACGAAAGGAAGATGATTGAGTGGATGTCACATGACGGTGCGAAACTGACGTCTCCGGCCCTCCCGTGACGTGTCCGCGGCGGGCGCTCTCCAGTCGCTTCTGTCGTCTTCTACTTCTCTCTCCGTTGTCGTTCTCTCGCTCTCTTTTGATTCCTTCTGTTTCCCTCTGGGTTTTTTCCTTTCGCTTTCTTTCGTTTTCTCTTGCCTCCGTTGTCTTTCTCTCTTGTGTTTTGTGTTCTCTTTCTTTTTTTTCTCCATTTCTTTGGTTCTTTGTTTATCTTTTTCTTTTTTTCTGATCTCATAAATCTGAATGCTTCTCTCTATCTTTTATGTCTGTTTGTGTATATTGTATCTTATATATATTTTTTTTTAAACATTTTTTTCTGGTTTCTTTGTCTTTCTTTATTTCCTTTGTTTTTCCAATCTGTTGCTTTTGTCTCTTTTCAATTCTCTCGCTCACTGTCGCTCTCTCTCACTCTTTCACTCTCGCTTTCTCGCCTTTTCGCTCGCTCTTTCCTACTCAATTTACATTTCATCCCTTTTCGCTCGCTCTTTCCTACTCAATTTACATTTCATCCCCCCCCTCTCTCGCTCTCTCGCTCTCCCTCTCCCTCTCCCTCTCCCTCTCCCTCTCCCTCTACCTCTACCTCTCCCCCTCTCTCTCTCTCTCTCTCTCTCTCTCTCTCTCTCTCTCTCTCTCTCTCTCTCTCTCTCTCTCTCTCTCTCTCCCTCTCCCTCTCCCTCTCCCTCTCCCTCTCCCTCTCCCTCTTCCTCTCCCTCTCCCTCTCCCTCTCTCTTTCTCTTTCTCTTTCTCTTTCTCTTTCTCTTTTTCTCTCTCTCTCTCACTTTTTCTCTCTCACTTTCTTTCTCTCTCTTTCCCTCACTTTATTTCTCTCACTTTCTTTCTCTCTCTTTCTCTCTCTCTTTTATTTTCTCTCTCTTATTATTTCTATCGTTTATTTTTTTTTCTCTCTCTCTCTGTCTCTCTCTCTGTCTCTCACTCTGTCTCTCACTCTGTCTCTCTGTCTCTGTCTCTCTGTCTCTCTGTCTCTCTGTCTCTCTGTCTCTCTGTCTCTCTGTCTCTCTCTCTCTCTCTCTCTGTCTCTCTCTCTCTCTCTCTCTCTCTCTCTCTCTCTCTCTCTCTCTCTCTCTCTCTCTCTCTCTCTCTCTCTCTCTCTCTCTCTCTCTCTCTCTCTCTCTCTCTCTCTCTCTCTCTCTCTCTCTCTCTCAACTCTCATTCATATATATATATATATATATATATATATATATTTCGCATTCTCCTACTCCTCATTTGAGCCAGGACCTCATCGTAACACATGTCATGATTGTCACTGTTGCTTTAAATCTCCTAACATCACAGACACATGTATTTGTATATTTATACCCACACGTCCACATGTACGAGTGCATATACGCACGAACGCACGAACACGCACACGAACACGCACACGCACGCGCACACACACACACACACACACACACACACACACACACACACACACACACACACACACACACACACACACACACACACACACACACACACACACACAGTCCGCAAAAAACTTAGCAAATGGCTCCCTGTTTTTCTTTGTTTTATAATAACTTGCACCGCATCTGACGCCTTCGTTTTTTATATTTAGCATTTAACCGCAGGCGTGATAGGTTAATACTTTCGAATGAACTTGTAGAAAGTGTGAAGAAGAATGGAATGGGGAGAGAGGAGGAGGGAGAAGAGGAAGAAGGAGATATGTGTGAGGGGAGAAGGGAGGATTTAGTAGTGGGATAGGAAGAGGTAGAGGGGTGAACGGAAAGGAAGGGAGTGGGGAGTAGTGGGTAGTAGTCTCTGGGAGAGAGAGAGAGAGAGAGAGAGAGAGAGATAGAGATAGAGATAGAGATAGAGATAGAGATAGAGATAGAGATTGAGATAGAGAGAGACTCAGACACAGAGAGAAAATGAAGAGGAATGCGACAAACGACATGTCAAGAGCTGCCGCGGCCGGAGATGGGGGAGAAAGCCGCGAGTATCCGCAGTCCGCTGTGTTTTGCGTCGTTTTCTCGTTTTCCGGAGCGAGAGGAGGCGGGTCCGTGTCGGCGGCGCTGCTGCATTTCTGGGGCAGCGCTCTGATGGGGGCAATGGTGGCGATAAAGATGGTGATCTTGAAGGAATTTGACGGTAGGGAACGAGTGAGGGAGCGCTGTTCGTCCATCGAGATAGTGAGCGACTGTCACGCCATTCGACTTGGTTCTACATACCGCCCCCCCCCCCCGCCTCCGACTCCCTCCCTCCGGCCCCCTTCTCCCCTCCTGCCCCCTTTCTTTTGTGCGGGCCCGTATTGTTAAATGGGATTAATAGCTTTCTAATGCCCCTTGTACGAGACAGACAGAATGGGGGAAATGGGGGAAAATGAGTGAGGGTGAGGGGCAAGAGTTTGAGGGGATTGGGGGGGGGTATAACCACTCTCCCCCTTTCCCTCTTCACCCCCCCCCCCCCCACCATCGTCCCATCCGCTCCTTCGCTCCCGGAACGGAAACCAAGATGGCACGCCGTGTTGAGCGAGTTTCCGAGCCGTCGTTTGGCTCTCGTGTGCTCGCGGGAGAGTCGGATTCTCGTGCGTAGATGCACGGGAGGGGGGTGGGCAGAACTTTCCTCGATGTTCATTGTTCTTTATGTTCCCCCCCCCCCTATCTCCCCTTCTGTTCCCTCCTTTTCACTCTCGCCTCCTCCCCCTCCCTTCCCTCTGTCGCTTCCAGCCCCTCTTTCCCCTCTTCCCTCTCAACTCCTCCTCCCCCATCCCCTTCCCCCTCCCTTCCCTCCCCCCTTCCCTCCCCCCATCCCTCCCCTCAAGCTCTCTCTCGTGATCGCGCTTCCCACGAGGAAGAGAAAATGGAGTGAGATGACGGAGGGCCGTGATTGATGGCTGCAGGAGTGGATGGGCGAGAGGACGCGCTGCGGTGCCAACAGGTGTGGCTCTCGGAACGGCAGTCGTCTTGCCGGTTTCGGTTGCGTCATTTTCATCGGGTTTCAATGGGGGATTATTTGATTGGTTTCGATTTACGGGAACCTGCAGTGTTAAAGCATTTTTTTTGGTGTTTATTTTTATTTATGGAAAAAAGAAAGCGCATGTGGGAATTTCACCTCTGCGTTTGGGCAGTGTCTGATTCATACGTTTTCAAAAGAGCGCAAACCAAGAACGTTTTGCAAAAGTACGCCAACCACGTACGGTCTGCGAAAGTACGCCAACCACGTACCGTACAGTTTTCTTCTCGTAATCCGGGCTGTCGATCTCGTTCCGTGCTGATGATCCTGTCAAGGTAAGTTCAAAAAGGGGGGAAAAATAGACGTTTATTCTCCCCGCGCGAGGCTAGTGCGCCGACAAACAAATGCCTTGGGAACCGCCGACCTCGCCGACTCCCGCTCGTTATTATGTCGGGAGATAACGTCGACCGCGCATGACGTATTTTGTTTTTGTTTTGGCGCCGGTTCCATTCCCCGCGCGGATTCAATTAGAGAGAGAGAAAGCTAGATCACTTTTTGGATGACGGTGACCTTTGCCCCTTTTTTATTTTGCTTATCTGTTTATTATTGTTGTTGTTGGTGTTGTTATAAGCATCATCATTAGTCATCATTATTGGTATTATTATTATTATTATTATTATTATTTTATTATTATTATTATTATTATTGTTGTTGTTACAATCGTCATCATCATCATCGTTGTTGTTGTTGGTGTTGTTGTTGTTGTTGTTGTTGTTGTTGTTGTTGTTGTTGTTGTTATTGTTGTTGCCATTCTTCTTCTTTTTCTTCTTCTTCTTCTTTTCATTATAATATTTTCATCATCATCGTCATTATCAATATTATTTTTATGAGGATTATGATGTATGATATGTGAAAATACCTGTGTTTCATGCGCGTTCGTGCGTGATGTATTTGTGTGCTTATATATATATATATATATATATATATATATATATAATCGAATGAGGGGACTGTAGAAGGGTATGGATTGTCGCTGGGGTGGCACTAGGGCGCGATAATGAAATTCTAGAACATTCCGTGACCTCTCATTTGGCAGTCTGTGCCCGGGCCCATGTAGTCGTGACAGAATTAAGGACGGGGATGCGGCAGGCGTGGTGGGTGGACCCTTGTACTTCCTCACCCCACGCCATTCCCTCTCGACGCCCTGGTCCTTCTCCTTGCTCTTCCTCGTCTACTCCTCTTGTTCTTGTTCTTGTTCTTGTTCTTGTTCTTGTTCTTCCATTTCATGTTTTTTTTTTCTTTTTTCCTTTTTTCCTGTGACTTCGAGGAAGAGAAGAGAAAAAGCCAAGGAAATTAAAGCAAAGGAAAGCGAAGCAAAGCATATAAAAGCAAAGAGAAGCAAAACAAGGCATTGCACAGGAAAGCATGGCAAAGCGATGCAAAAGAAAAACAAAGTAAACAAAAGGAAAATTACGAGAGATCTCCCTGGGCGGTGAAACTGTGCGACTGCTCTCCTTCGCATCATTCGCCGGTGAGAAGGAAAATGAGGAATAGAAAGGAAAATGGGGAATGAGAAGGAAAAGGAGGAATGAAAAGGAAAATGGGGAATGAGAAGGAAAAGGAGGAATGAAAAGGAAAATGGGGAATGAGAAGGAAAATGGGGAATGAGAAGGAAAATGGGGAATGAGAAGGAAAAGGAGGAATGAAAAGGAAAATGGGGAATGAGAAGGAAAAGGAGGAATGAAAAGGAAAATGGGGAATGAGAAGGAAAATGAGGAAGAGAGGAAGAGAGGAAGAGGTGGAAGTGGGTGGGGAGGAGAAAGAGGCAAGAAGAGTGAGGAAATAGGGTAGGAATTGAAAAGAGGGGAATAAAGATGCCAGAAGTTGTATCATAATTAAAAAGAAGAGAAAAGGGAAGAGAGGGAAAAGAGGAAAGACGTGAAGAAAGGGGATAGAGCAAACGAAGAAGAAGAAAAAAATAGGAAGAAAATAAAGATAAAAGGAGTAAGGGGAAAAGGGGGTGGGGGAGGGGAATCGACGACAGAAAGGGGAAGAAAGAGGCTCAAGGCAGACGCCAATAATAGAAGGAAACCTAGAATCGGAAAGAAAGAAGGGGAGAGGGGGGAGAATTAAAAGAGAGGAGAGAAAACAAAGGGGCCGGAGGCGAAATGTGAAGTAGGGAGATTAATTAGTAGTAGTGCCAGGCTGGAGGGCGGTGGTGCGGGCGGTTTCATGGGCTAGGGTTGGAGGGGGGGGGGGGGGGGGACCACCAGTACGGTCGGGTGGGTAGGTGGGTGGTTGTTTGTTTGTTTGTTTGTTGGATGAATGGATGGATGGGTGGATGGATATATTTATATATGTATGTATGGTTATGTATTCATATATGTGTGTGTGTGTGTGTGTGTGTGTATTCATGTATGTATATATATGTGTGTAAGTTTGAATAAAGAGCCACCGGGGCATCGTAAAAAGGGGGGCAAAAGACGCCTTTTGGCGGTGCGGGGGGGGGGGGGGGGACGGGCTTTTAAATGTTAATGAATGAACTATTAGACCATATAAATGTTCGTGAGTCATTAGCGTGGGGTGGTGATTACTTCTTGGCCACGCCGCGTTAGGAGCGAAAGCCGAAATACTCGATGGTGTGGCCAAAAGGCGAATGGGTGTCGCGGGTCCAGCTGGTGTCGCCTCCCGAATCAGGATGCTCTCGGTTGAGGTCATTACGCTTTTGTTATCCGTTCTGCTCTCCTTTTGTCTGTCCGTCTCTGTCTCTCCCTCCCCCTTCCCTCCCCTCCCCCTTCCACTCTCCCTCTCCCTCTCCCTCTCCCTCTCCCTCCCCCTCCCCCTCCCCCTCCCCCTCTCCCTCTCCCTCTCCCTCTCCCTCTCCCCCTCCCTCTCCCCGCTTCCCATCTATGTATCAATCTGTCTCTCACTCACATACGCACGCACCCAAGGTCTATGCACGCACCTACCTACACGCATGCACCGACACATACACAGACACACGCACACACACACGCAGAATGTATTTTTTCCACACTTCCCGAGATTAGTCTGCTCGCTTTGCTTGTCACTGTTTCTGCTCTCATTGCATCAGCAGCATCCGTCGCCGCTTTCTCTCTCCGCGTTGGGTGTTAGAAGCGTAAGTAGCGGCGCGTATCAGCGGTAATTAAGGGCTCGGTCGTGGGGGAGGTAGAAGAGGGAGCGAGGTAGGGGGGGGTAGGGATAGGGGGGTAGGGGGTAGGGGGTAAGGGGGTAGGGGGTAAGGGGTAAGGGGGTAGGGGGTGAGTGCGGTTAGGAAAAGCCTTTGTCTCCTCGTACGGATGCGTGTGCAATGTGGAAGGGGAGCCAGGTGGGCGAGCTCATTACGCTGGTCCGATCTCTATAAGTAACGCGGGGGAACAAGAAGCCACCAGGTGTGTGTGTGTGTGTGTGTGTGTGGATGCAGAGGAGAAAGGTACGAACTCTTGCAAGGGCAGGGCAGGATGAAAAGGGAGATAATGAGATAGAGAACAAATAAACATGAGAAGTAATGGGAGACAGAAAGAAGAAGAAAGGGGGGGAGATTGTTAGAAAGAAAGAAAAAAAGAAAAGAAAAATAATGGTAGATACAAAGCAAAAAGAAAGAGATATAATGGTAGAAGGAATGGAAAATAAAGGAGAAATGATGGCAAAAAGAAATAAAACGAAAAGAGAAATAAGGGTTGAAAGAAAAAGAACTGATTAGGAGTATGTGAATGGCAGAAGGAAAGAAAGAAGGATAAAGAGGAAGAGTACGAACGAGAGAGATAAAGAATCAAAGGGAGAGAAAACGAGAGAAGAAATGAAAGAGGAAGGGAAGTTGAAGAGAGAGAGAAAGGGAAAGAGATAGGAAATGATGGAGAAAGAGAAAGAAAAAAAATAAGTAGAGCAGCAGAGAAAGAGATAACAACAAAAAATAAAGAAAAAAAAAGGGGAGAAAAAGAGAGAAATGAAAAAAGAGAAAGGGGGAAAAAAGATAAAGAAATGAGGGAAAGAGAGATTGAACGAACGACTTACCCACGATGTTTCGCGATAAGAAGCATCATGTATGAGAACGACGTCACGAGCAGGAAGAAAACAGGGAAGTTGCGCAACATGGAGATGTAATCATCACACGGACGAGTATGCTGATGGCTTTAGGAGAAGGGGGGGGGGGAAAGGGTGAAGGAGGGGTAGGGGAGAGGAGAGGGTGAAGGAGGGGGAGGGGGAGTGGGTGGGAGAGAGAGAGAGAGAGAAGGAGAGGGTGAGGGTGAGAGGGAGGGCGAGATGGGAGAGGGAGAGGGCGTAAGGGAAGAGAGAGAGGAGGAGGGAGGGCGTAAGGGTGAGAGGGAGAGGGTGAGGTTGAGGGTAAGGGTAAGGTTCAGGGTGAGGGAGTGAGAGTGGGAGAGGAAAGAGAGGGAGAGGGAAGGGAGAGAGTAAGGGGGCGTAAAAAAAGGGAGAGGGGAGGGGGCAGAATAGGGAGGGGGAAAGGGGGAAGGGTGGAGAGCGGATGTATTAGCGAAGTACCTTTTGTGTTGTAAAAGAGTGGTGTAAACAGAGCCCTTCTTGCTTCTGAACATGTTGCGGCGGCCTTGTCCTTAGCTTGTTTTTTTTTTTTTTTTTTTTTACAATCTAGCCTGTTGTAGGCTAGATTGTGACACTTGGCTAGCCTCCCCCCCCCCCCCCCTCTCTCTCTCTCTCTCTCTCTCTCTCTCTCTCTCTCTCTCTCTCTCTCTCTCTCTCTCTCTCTCTCTCTCTCTCTCTCTCTCTCTCTCTCTCTCTCTCTCTCTCTTTTTTTTTTCCCTCTTTCTCTCTCACTCACTCACTCATACTCACGGGCACTTTACATTTGAATAAAAATACAATATACCTTTGTATTGCCTAGATAGATAGTAAGATAGGAGATTCATAACCGTCCCTCTCCTAACCAAATACCCGTTTTTCCCTGGCAACTTTTGTCTTAAAAGATAACAGGTTATGCAGCTTGCTTGACGACCCTGTACTCTGACGCCCTGCCTGTTATTCTTTTTGAAAGCCCGGCGTTGTAACCTGAGTGAATGCGTGTTTTCTTATTCTCCAGACGTAGTTGTAGCTTTGTTGAAGTCGCTCTTCGTTGTCTCGTCGCGGTGGTGACTCTCACCCTGTCATGCTTTCCATTGTGGATGTAGCGGGAGTGTAATGGTCTCTTCTGTACTGTACTCTGCAGTCCCACACACGCACAAGATGATATGCAACCCGCACGCAAAGTTTCATGTAGATTCTTTACGAAAATAGAAAGTTAATGACGGTTGCTTTTTGTTGTTGTTTTTTTCCATCGTATCATCCATGACATATTGACTGTCAAGTTCCGTTCGCCAATTGCTGTCATCATTCTTGGTACATGTATGTCACGTCCACATATTGATGTCATGAACGAGAGAAGCAGCTGTATTCAATCTCATATCTTGTCGCGACCGTGAACTCGTGTTTCAGCTCATTTAGGCTGTATGCAGGCAACGTTTTTTCCTCCATTGACATTGTCTGACGAAAGTAGTGGGAGTCATTTGTGTGTGTGTCTCGGCATATTTAGTTTGCTCTTGAACAATAGCTTGGTGTTTTTGTGCGGCTTATTGGGGCTGGGTAATGCGACGGTGCCTCATTTGGTTAATCGTACTTATCCTGATTAAACAAGAATATTTTGAACCGTTGGCGAGATTTATCAGCATTTACTTGTCAGAAGGATTGCTTTTTTCTGAACTGGTCTTTCTTAAATTCTTTTCTGGGGTAGATTTAATCACATACTCAACCATTAGTCATTTAAAAAAAAGATAATAGGATGATGATGAAACAATCACCGTAACCTCGACCCCGTCAACCAGTTAGGATCTTTAGGACTGCGAAAGTGTACGTCACGACACGATTTACAGGGTCCTTCATGACCATATATTTTTAGGGCCCTTCATGACCGTCCCTAGGGTCCTCTCTGTACACAATACTCGGCCAGGGAGGGCGGGGGGAGGCCAGTATGAAAGGAGGTCCTTCGTTGAACGGAGCAAAGCCTAGCGCTGGACTTTGACACGCGTCGGCTGCGAGTGAAAGTGAAGTGGAGTGAGCACTTGGCCTCCGGGAAACGACCGTCGCCGGCCACTGTCCACATTGTTTCTACATTTACTTTCTTGGGTGGTTTAACGAGGGGTCGGTCGTAGTACGCGGGTAAAGTTTTATTTCTTAAGCATGAGAAACCTTTCCTTCTTTACTCCTCCCTCCCCCCATGCATATATTTTTTTGTGCTCTCCCATTCTGCCAGGACATTACGTAAAGAATCGTAAGATAACTGGTTCGATGAAAACGGAACAGCTGTTTGTTTTTTTAGTGGATACGAACAAATGACTACTTCCCCTCACCCCCCGTGGTACGTAAATGCGGAGTTTTCAAAGAGCGTTCCCTCTCCCCCTTCATTTACTTCGCAAGTCTGGAGTAAATGGAGTAGTTGGCGGTCCCTCCCTTCCTCATTCCATCATTCCCTCCCTTTCTCCCTTCCTTCCTTCTTTCCTTCCTCCCTCATTCTGTCATTTCCCTCCTTTCTATATCCCTCCCTCCAATCCTCCACCGCTTCCTCCCTTATTCTATCATTCCCTCCCTTTCTCCTTCCCTTCCTTTCTCCTTCCCTCCCTCCCTCCCACCCATACTTTCCCCTCCCCCCGACCATGACAATATATTTTTTTTATTCTCTAAGTCAGTCTATTTGTGTTTGCCTTCTCTCTCTTATTTGAATTGCATTTTCTGTAGCTGCTACCTGTTCGCGCGAGAGGGGATCCAGCCGGATTTTGAATTGTGTTTTTACCTTCGCAGTTTTTTTTCTCTCTTTTTGACGTGTCAGAGGTTGAGCAGGAAGAATGTATAATCATCATAGGGTTTTTGTGCGTCATCACTTAACAGCGCTGTGAGTCTTTAGTGAAGAGATTGAAGCTTCATGTGAAATTTTGCGGTTTTCACTCCAGCTGGGAGACTTGTATATAAATATACAAAGATACATATAAAAGCGTCCATATGCACCCCCCCCCCCCCCACACACACACACGATTTTTATTTTTATCACGATTTTTATTTTTTATCAAAGAGCCATTTAGAGGCAGGAAACGCAAGGGCAAATAACAGGGCGTAGGAAATTAGAATAATCTTATCGCACTGAGCTATCGCCGTAATCGTAGGTGCCTCTGTTCACGTGAGTCGCAGACGTCCGGGAGCAGCATCAGACGCCTCGCGCGCTCCCGAGTGACTTGGTTAAGAAGCGTTGGGAGGAACAAGCGCCGCTCTTTGTGCCGGGCTTGCGTCGCTGAATCCTGCAGTGACGTCACGCACCGCGGTGGATGGGACGTGAAGGGGGGGCAAAGAGCAGGGTTAAGTGTGTGTGTATGGGTGGGGAGAATGAATGTGTGCGTG
>NC_061819.1:22704052-22709052 GCF_019202785.1 Penaeus chinensis | reverse complement strand
CGAGTAGTGAGCGACCAGCCCCCATTCTCGTTTTTTAGTTTCTTCTTGTGGGCCTATACACCATTACAGCTAGAAACTCTGCGTAAGACTGCATTTTGAATCGGTGAAAAGGCATTGCTCATCGCTAAGACTTTTATAAGTAGAATATACCAACATTACACTGAATCCCTACTTACGGGATTTTTATGATTACGCAGCAGGAGAACCATGCTTGCTCTCGTATCCTAAAATCTGCAGCAGTGGCGTTTAAAGAGGCCTGCGGGTCGTGGATGTAGGACGAGCTAGAATTTTCTCTCCTCTCGCCGCTGCTGTGGCTCATGCAGGTGTCTGCGGCAGTGCTCCGGAGCGTAGGCTTGTAAATTATGCCGCTGAACATAAATTATAAGACAATGAGGCAGTTAGTATGACTACGGCACGAATGCATTTTAAGGCCGGCCTCGCATGAAAATGTGTTGATTTTTGAAGGTTCACATGCCGAAATTTGCTCTTTTAAGCAGAAGAAAGCGATAATATTTTTTTCCAGTGATAACTGCATTAATTGATAAAGTATAGGGATTTCAGGCGATAAGGATTGATAGATAGCGTTCAGTTTTGGGGATAATGTTTAGTGCTGCAATGCATTGGAATTTACTACAGTATTTTCAGACAATATTTTCGTTTATTTACGAATAAGGTCCCGGAAGCTTTCTTTAGTTGGAGTTAGGTGAGAAATTTTTAAGTCCTAGCATGAGGTTGATACATGAAACTATGTTGACACGGGCGCGTCGACACCGTAGAGTTATGCACTTTATCACTGCACTGAACTTTTTTTTTGTACAGAATTGAGAATGTTATTGTAAAGGTAAGGTATGTTGTAGAAAGGTAAAATTCTTATACAGCAATGCATTTAATATAGTTAGCCATTTTCTTTTCTTTGTCAAACAAGTATATAGGGATATAATGTGTGTATACGCAGTGGTAGACTGGGCAGAAAGTAACGTATCGCTCATGCTGATGATTGGGATTTTCCGTGTATGTACATATATGTGTGTGTGTGTGTGTGTGTGTGTGTGAGAGAGAAAGAGAAAGAGAAAGAGAAAGAGAAAGAGAAAGAGAAAGAGAAGATAATTTGTTTGGATGGTAACTTGTCCTTTAAATAGATTTAAATCAAGTCCAAACGAGAATTTACAGCCATAATGTAGCGACTTCTATTATAACGAATTTGGACTTTCCTGCTAACTCACTCTCCTTTCTGATTAGCCCAATAGAGACGAATCGAGATGCAATGTTGTTGTCAGATCATTACAAGCCTCTCGTCGCGCCGCTGACTGAGGCTGTATAGCACGGGGGAGGGGCACAAAAGAGGATGATTAATGAAGGGGTGGGGGAGGGAGGGAACGAGAAAAGGGGGAGGAGGGAAGAGGGAAGGAGGGAAAGGGAGAGCGAGTGAATTGAGTAGGTGAGAGAGTGGGGTGGAAGAAAGGTGGAAATGAAGGTGGAAATAAGAGAGGGAGACTAGGAGAGAGGGAGAGAACGAAGGGCAATTGGGCGGCTTGCTGACGTCCTCCTGTTCCCTGACGTCGGCTCCAGCACAAGACCACCTGCATCCACAGCAGAGGAGAGACTTCAGAGGCCCGCCATCCGGGCTCGCCTGAAAGGAGGGGGGAAATGTCAGGTAGAAACCGGTTTCCCTGCCCATGCCACACATGACTCATGACCTGCGCTTGGGAACGGCGCGGACGGCAGGATGCGCACGGGAGGAAAAGGGTGGAAAAGTGCGCGGCCTTCGGATGTTGCAGGACGACGGAGTGGAGGGATGGCTGAAGGGGGGGGGGTACCTGCCGAGTCATTCACACAAACACGCTGGGTGTCCGCTCCTCTGAACGCCTCCTTCGGCGCCCGGGGTCGTCGGCGCTAAGGCGTTGCGTAGCCGAGGTGTAAGGGGAGGGAGGAGGCACCGCGGGAGAGTTTCTTTGAGAGGGAGATGGATGAATAGGGATGGTGATGAAGGGATTGAGTGAGCAAGGAAGAAGGAAGAAGGGGAAAAGGAGGTAGACAAAGGATTAGAAAGAGGTAAGAAGTGAAAGGATATAGCATAGGATAAGAAAAAATATATATAATATAAAAGAATTGGAAATGTATAAATTATGATGGAATGATTACAGTGACGATTATAATGATCGGCGGAAACATGGGATTGCAAGGTGCGAGATCGATTTGACCAGGAAAAGGCGATATGGGCACAAGGGACTATGGCCGCGTCTTGAATATGTGCAAGATCATCCACACAAACACGGGCGTGGCATCAAGGGCGGCCTCGCATACCCCTCCTCCTTCTCCTCCTCCGCCCGCCTGCAGACCAAGGAATAGTCGACTATTTCCACGATATAGATAACTTTAAGTTCAGATTGGAGGCAGAGCCGCGGAGATAAAGGTCACTTGCAAATAAGTGGACACAAAGCTTCTCGGGTTTCACACACGTACAGACACATTTGCACACGCATGCACCTGCACGACGATCCCCCCTCTTACCTCCCCTATCACTCCCCCCCTCCCCCTTGGTCCATGTTGGTGGTGGGGGGAGGGGAGATGACCACCTTGGCATGACGTCATGTTTTCTGCTTGGAGGGCACTAATCCTCAGCTTAGGTGGAGGTTGCCGATTTATTTTTATATATTTTTTAGAAGGAATAGGAAGATACAATGAAAGAAGGGGAAGTGGGGGAGAAGCAGAAACGAAGTGTAAGGAAGAGGAAAAGTGCGATGCCAAGAGAGCACTTGCTGCCGATCGGGATGGAAGTGGGGATGCGTTCGTGGGAGATGACGTCGAATTGGCTAGAGTCAGCATATTTTTCTTGACGTGGATCTGGTGGAACGTTAATCGCGAAGGGTTGATCGAAAAGGGGTGAGGGTGGGGGGTGGGGGTGGGGGATTCCCGACCTTCCGAGAGGCGATCCCGCAGAGGTTTGGCGGAGGGCGAGGAGGGCACGGCTGCGTCCTCGTCTGGCGTGGCAGGATCGTTTCCTTGGCCTCGTCTCTCGAAGAACGAAGCTGGGATGAGTCATGGCTATTCACTCATGGTTATTCGCTCATGATTATTCACTCATGATTATTCACTCATGATTATTCACTCATGATTATTCATTCACGAACCGAGGGGGAGGAGGCTCATAGGGGCAGCATGTGTGTGAAGCGAAAGGGGATGGGGGAGGGGGGGATGGGCATGGGCAGGGGAGGTATGGACATGGGTAGGGGGGTATGACGATCAAGGAGGAAACGTGAATGTCCAGATAAAAGTCAACCGCGCGAAAGAAGGGAAGAAAATATGGCTTGGCTGTACGTCCACGTGTGATGTGTGATCGCGTTTTTACCTTTCCTCCTCCTTTTCTCCGCGTTGAGTCTCGCATTAGGAAAAGGCGGAGGGTGAGAGCAGGGGGCGAAGTCAATGCTCAAGGTTGCGTGGAAAAGCTCCGCTCAAGGGGACGCTCGTGGTTCAGGGGATGACCACAGCTTCTACCAAACACGTTCTCCGCCCCCGCCCACCCGTCTCCCTCGCCCGTTGCAGAACCACGGTGACCTCCACTTCCCTCCGGCCCTCTTCTACCTCCCCCTCCCCTCCCCCTCCCCTCCCCCTTCCCGCTTGCTTTCTTCCCCCTCCCATCTTGCCTTCTTCCCCCATTCCATCTTGCCTTCTCTCTTCCATCTTGCCCTCTTCCCAATTCCCTGCTTACCCTCCCCCTTTCTCTCCCTCCTCCCTTCCTTTATCTCCCCCTCTTCCAATCCCCCGTCCCCTTCGTCATTTTCCCTTCTGCTTCTTCGTTACCCCATTCCCTCGTCCTCTTCTCTCTTTATCTCCTCTCCCTTATCTCACAGGCATCTCAAGTACTCTTCCCCTTCCCCTGCAACCTTCCCTGCAATCTACCACTGGAACCTTCTCCTGTAACCTTCCCTGCACCCCCCCCCCCCCCCCGTAACCTTCCCCTGTAATCCTTTTGTTGTTTGGGCACAGCCCTCCCCTTCCGAAGCGTTATTAGCACGAGCCTCTTGATGTGCGTGCGGTGTGCGTGAGGGGGGAACCGCAAGGGGCTCTGGCGATGGGGGGAAAGGTCGATGAAGGTTTGATGAAGGGCCTTCCCTAAGTCTTTCACGCCTTCCTTCTTCACCCACATTACGCCCCCGCCTTCAGTTTGGCCTTTGGGATCTTGGTTTTGTCGACTGATGTGCCTACAAGGGACGCCTGGCTAGTTCCCATTCGCCAGGGGTCGCCTGGGCTAATCAGGGTAAGAAATGGAGGGAGATGCCTTGGGATGTGTCATTATTTTCGTTATTGGCGTTTGCGTCATCTGGCACAGTGTCAACACGCTTGGGCAATGCATGTGTCGAGCATTGGGATAATGAGTAGTTTTCTCACGAAAATGGACCGTCAGTCATGATTTCTTATGCACGTAAAGACGCCCTCGTGCCGGCGTGCGCACATGTTCAAGCATAGTCTCCTTCTCTCTCTCTTGCGGGTAAGTTGTTAGTGAGGCAGACAATTTTATAAGCAGACAGGCAGGCAGGTGACCAAGCATTGAGACAGGCAGGCAGGCAGGCATTGAGGCAGACCGACATCGAAGCAGACAGGCAGACATTGGGGCAGACAAGCAAGCAGGCAGTAAGGCATACTGACGAAGGAAAAAAATATCTGTTGGGAAAAGAAAGCGAGGTGGATCGGCCCTGGGGACCTCTCCCTAAATGCCTGAGCGCAGTGCTGCGACCCGAGGGACGCGAGGATCAGGGTGCTGATTTGGATGTTGGTCGTGGCTCTCGGCTCGGCCCTCACCTTGTGCAGCATCATAACACCCCCTCTTAAGATGGTGCGGAGAGGGGGAGGGGGAGGGTGGTTATCGGAGCAGGGGAGTGTGTTGCGCCAGTTTTATTGTCGGGAAGAACGGGAAAGTGATACCAAGGCCTCGGCCATGCGGGCTGCGTGTTCCCCCTCCCGGGCGCGGCGCATGACCCTCGACGGTGTTTTTGTATAGT
>NC_061819.1:22666552-22699052 GCF_019202785.1 Penaeus chinensis | reverse complement strand
ACCAAAGACGCTAGGATTTCCCAGGTGCGAGACGCCGCCCCCGCCCTCACCCCGCCTTCGCCCTCCGCCCTTGCCCCCCCCTTCCCCCGCCTTGCCCCCCTCTCCTCGTCCCCGCTCCGCCCTCGCTCTGGCTGTGCCCCCGCTCCTCTGGCAGCCGCCCTCCGGAGCCATTAGAGCCTACATTTACCTTGGGGAACCACGCCCTTTACCCGTAATGTCGGCGATGGCCTTTTCGGTTGGCCGCAGAGTTACGAAGGGCTTGATCACTTATCTGTCTTATTTTCTGTTTCTTATTTATTATTTGGATTTTTGGCATTTGCTTCGAGGAGTCGTTTGGATTTAGGAGGGGCGTTTCGATGTTTATGTAACTTTTAATCGGGAGATTGTTCGTGTTCGGCATTTAAAAAAAAAAAAAAAAAAAAAGAAGGCTAATGGGTTTGGATCACTATTTTGGGTCTCGGTGAAATCATCGCCCTTCTCCCTCTGCCTCTTCTGCCTCTTCTCTTCTTTATCTCCTCTCGCCCGCGCTTGTTCTTTTGGCTCCTCTCCTATTTTCTCATTCATTTTTAGTGGCGGTGATGATCAGAGTGTCCGGGAGGAAATCTTTTTCGACGGAGATGTCACTGCAGTCTCAAAGGAAATTACATGACTTGCAGCGGCAGAAGGTCGTCATAATCTTCCGAATTCTTAAAAAAGTGATTCTGATTTCTTCGCCTTCAGTGGATATGATTCACAGGATATTTGTGTATGTATATATCTGTGTGTGTGTTTGTATACACACGCACACATATATATATATATGCATATATATTAATTGATTAATTAATTTATTTATTGATATAGTTATTTATTCATTATCATAACTGTTATCATTATAATAATAATAATGATAATGATAATGAGAATAATAATAATAATGATAATGATAGTGATAGTAATAGTAATAGTAATAGTAATAGTAATAGTAGTAGTAGTAGTAGTAGTAGTAGTATAGTAATAGTAATAGTAATAGTAATAGTAATAGTAATAGTAATAGTAATAGTAATAGTAATAATGATGATAAAAGTAATGTGTGTGCGCGTGTGTGTGCACGTGCGTGCGTGCGTGCGCGTGTGAATAAATATAAATAAAGTTATGAATATAGTCGAATATAATATGTATATATGTAAATATATATAAAGTTTTGAAATATATATGTATATATATATAAACATATATGTATATATAAATATATATATATATATATATATATATATATATGTATATGTATATGTATAGATATGTATATATATGCATATGTATATGTATACATATGCATATGTATATATATGCATATGTATATATATGTATATGTATATATATATGTGCACATGTGTGTGTGTATATATATATATATATATATATATATATTATCACTCTCACCTAGTCTTCTCTTTCTCTTTTTCTTACCCTTATTTCGCTTTCTCTCCTTCCCTCTCTCTCTCCCTCGAAGACAGACGTGACCCTCTCTTATATATAGCTTCGATTCCCCAATTATATATATATATATATATATATATATATATATTATCACTCTCACCTAGTCTTCTCTTTCTCTTTTTCTTACCCTTATTTCGCTTTCTCTCCTTCCCTCTCTCTCTCCCTCGAAGACAGACGTGACCCTCTCTTATATATAGCTTCGATTCCCCAATTCCCCTCGCATTGAGCCGCGGGGGAAGCCATGAGGGGGTGTCTCGAGTGACGCTGCGCTGAGGGTGCGTCAGTAATTCGAGCTAAGGGTGTTTTTTTTTTGGGGGGGGGGCGGGGGATAGGGGGGAAGGAAGGGGGATTATTTAGGGGGGGGGATTATTTGGGAAGTAAGGTAGGGAAGGCATGGTGGGAGGGGAGGGAGAGAGGGTGGTGGGGGGGGGGTATTTATATAGAGGGAGTGGGAGGGTTACGAAGGAAAGGGGTTTAACGAGGGTTAGGGAGGGGGCGGGAGAGAGAGAGAGAGGGGGGGGGAGGAAGGGGAGAGGGGATTAAACTCGGGATGGTTTGTCTCGAGAGGGTAATCATGCGTGGGGGTGTGAGAGGGGAGAGAAGAGGAGAGGAGAGGAGAGGAGAGGAGAGGAGAGGAGCGGAGCGGAAGAGGGGGGTGTGGGGTGTTCCTGAAACTGCGAGTTGATCTCCAGAATCCATAAACTGTGTTTTGATGGCTGGGTTTCGGTGTCGGATTTTGGCTTGCTTTCGGCCGGAGGTGGTGGTGTGGTGGGGGGGGGGGGGTAGGTCTCTGTTTATCTTGCGTATCTGTCCGGTTTTATCTTTAATGTCTTGTTTGCTTGTTTGTTTTGATTGATGTTTGTCTCTTTGTTTGTGTGTGTATATTGGTTTTGTTTACTGTTACTACTTTTCATGATAATAGTAATGATAATGATGGTATTATTACCATCATCATCGTTATTGTTATTGTTATCATTGTTATTATTATTATTATTATTGTTGTTGTTATTGTTATTGCTATTATTGTTATTGTTATTGTTATTATTGTTGCATTTGTTATTAGTATTGTTGTTATGAGTAGTATTTGTATTGGCATTAGTTATCTGCTATTGTTTTGTTTTAAATGGCGCGGAGATTCCGATTTCTCATTTGTCGTTACGTGGAAGACCACGGAGTATTTTGTTTCATTTTATTTGATTTTTGTGTTTTTCTTCAACTCCTTCACCCTTCATCCTTTCTCCTCCTTCCAAACATTTCTGACAGAGGCCGCCACGCCCTCATTTTTTTTTTATCCGGTTGATATAAAAGACTTTTGTTCGAATACTTATAGGGATCTTTCTCCATAGCCGTTTCCCTCTTTCCGTTTGGCCAGGCCTTTTGAAGGTCGTGATGCATGTTAATGAACACGCGGCCTTTTCCATTTTTTGTTCATTATAAAGAAAGGGAGTGTTATTAGCCGCGAAGAAAAAAAGTCAAATTATGTTTCTTACCTTGTATTCGGTCGCATCTTCAATGATAATGGTAAAATGGGCTTCTTTATTGGTTTTAAGTTTAGCTTTTCCTCAAAAGTGAGACCCATTATTTTAAATGTAGACTTTTGGACTTGGCATATGAATAAGACTTCAAGGAAATAAGAAAATAGGAGGTAAATAATTTCTTCGCGGGTTTCCAAACATTTTGATTATGCAAATGGTGTTCCTTTCAAGGTAATATTTTGGGGGAATTTGATTCAGTTTCTATGGACAGCGGAGCCCATAGCGCATTGTGGGAATGTTGGCTATTTTTAAGATTGTGGAAGAGAATAATAGTTAAGTAAAGAAACAAGGAACGAATGACGGAATTATAGGGAGAAAAGTAACATGAAATGATATTAATGGCTTATTCTGCTAATCGTTCCTTATCCCAATTACCCTCAAAAAATTATTGGCGCATTAGAACCATAATAGTGTAGTTAAAGGCCGGCCGTCGGCAGTTTGGGAACCGAAGACAACCCGTACCATTTCCGGATTTTGCCCATAATTGATTTCTGATGGTGGAAGTGACACATTGGAAAGTGAAGGCGCTGCGGTCTTCTGCTTCTCTCTTGGGAAGTCATACGAGAACCTCCTTAGAATACACGTAATGTAACTTATTATGTTATACTTTATTATGTCTGAGTTTGAACATTTAGGTATTCCGTTTTCGTTTAGGGAATGTTGTGACAGCGGAATGGAATGCACTTGTGTGTAGGTCAGTGTCTCGGGGGCGCTTCGATCCTCCTCAAAGGTCGCGAGAGAGCGGGCGGAAGTGTTTTTCGTGGACAGTTAGGGCGGTCGGCGGAAGGTCGGTGAGGCGGGGGGCGGGGGGGGGGGGGGGGCGCTCGGTCCCGGAGTCGGGTAAAGGGAGCGATATTGGGGATGTTTTAGTGCCATAAAACGGCAAGTTGTCTCCCCTCTTGTATTCTTCCTTTCTGGAGTTTCATTCATTAATTTTTTTAAATTTTTATGTATGTATTTTTTTTCTATTTTTATCTTTTCTTCCTTTAGTTAGGCTTTTCCATTTATTATTTTTATTAGAGTAGTTAGTATTTGCGCTGAGGACAGAATATGGTGGTCGGATTGGAAGCGCCGACGTGAGGATCCCTCGGCTTTCGTCTCCCCGTTTCTCCGCGGTTTGTCGTCGTCAGGGCCGCTGCTTCCGGGGTCCCGCGAGGGCCTTCCGATCTCACGCGAGGGGGTGAGGGGACGGGGAAGGGGAGGGAGGGAGTGAGCTGGACCGGGGGGGAGGGGGTTAGACGTGTCACTTCGCTGTAGGATTTTTATTTATTTATTTATTCTTTTAAATTTTATGTACGCATCTACCGGGGATGTCTTACTGCCTTTGACTGATTTAGTTCTCAACTTTTGTGATTCGCCGAGTCGAAAGGCGGAGCAAGATACCGGGAGGAAAGCAAAGACGGGTCATATGGTGGCCTCCCCCCCCCCCCCCCCCGTGCTGTGGTTGGACGTGCAATTATAGTTAATGAGTCGGGTAATGTTTGAACCATATAAGCCAGGTGACGGTCCTGCCACAGTCTCGGGATTTCTCACGCTTTAATGACCCATGTTGCTTATTAAGCGACTTTGTATAATCATTAGCCTTTTACATGTTTGTTGAACTGTTTACAGATAAAATTCCAGCGTAAATATTGATTATTTTATGTTTATTTCAGGCGAACACAACGATGAAGTGGAGCTCGGGAGGATGTTGCAGCTGATCCTTGGCTGCGCCGTCAACTGCGAGAGCAAACAACGTAAGTGCCAGCGCCGTTTTTTCTGCAAAATAGTAATAAACAGAAAATCAGGGAAATGATTAAATCAAGGAAATAAATCGAAGAATGACCATAACAATTCAGGGCATCCCCATACATTTCAAAGCGTTTTGCCATGCCATTAAGTCAGGGCGTAACACCCGAGTTGAGCCGTTTAATTAGAAGCACATAACGCTCCTTGCTTCTCCGCGGCGTCCCCTCTGCAACCTTATCTCCCGTACCAGACTCGACATTCCGGTTGGGAGGAATGCACCTGCGTTTCAGGCTCGTTGAGACTTGAGTACCGAGCGCGCACTCTCCGCCTGGCTTTGTCGTTGTTCTGGGTTCGCCTCGTTTTCTTCGTCGTTTGTTTGTCGTGTCGGATCCCGGGTATCATATGGCTCTACTATGTCTCTCTCTTTTATTTTATTTTCTTCTTATATTTTTTATTACTCGCTCCTGTTTTTAGGTGTAGCTCTCCCCTCGCGGATTTATGTTACAGTTTGTTTTTTTTACTGCTGCCCAAAACAAGGGCTTTTCCGTAACGTATGTATACACAATGCGGTTGGATGCAACTTGTTTTATCTTTGCTTATCAACATGAATTTGCTTATCAACATGGATTTAATATTTGATATCTGCTATTACTTCACAGTCATGCATTTGATAAATAATCGGGTAAGGCAAACGTAACATATTTTGACATGTATTGTCAGCAGCGAACCCGCTTTGTTCCTTCGCGCTTAACTCGTCCGATATTGAAAACGTCATAATTGATTTCGATATACTTGGCTCAGAACCGGCAGTCAGATTTCGTTTGACAGTCCATTCACTGAGAAGTAATGTGGATGGGGATAAATAGTGCGCTTTAAGGGAAACAACTGAAACCCCATTTGTGTCCGCCCACTTGAAAATGGCCTCGCCCTCACAGTGTACATCGAGGCCATCATGAACATGGAGGAGCGCGTGCAGAAGGTGATCATGGAGGCCATCCAGGAGCTGATGCTGAGGGAGAGCTCCCCGGGAATCCTCGGCCACGACGGCGACCCGCGGACGGAACTCGGGCCCGCGTCCTTCCACCCGCACATCAAGACAGTCCTGGAGCAGCTGGAGGCCGCCACACAGACCAAGGACGAGATGATGCAGAGGTGCCTCGAGCTGGAGCAGCAGGTAGGTGCCGTGGCCTCTGCAGCCTTTCCTTCTTTTCTTCAGTCTATGTCTCTTCCTTTTTCTCTTGGCTTCTTGTTCCTCTCCAACTCATTTTTCTTTTTTTTCCCTATTGCTCCTTCTAATCCATGTCCTTCCCTCTTCCTGTCCATTCTCTCTCCCTCTCCCTCTCCCTGTCCATGTCTCTCTCCCTCTCCCTCTCCCTGTCCATGTCTCTCTCCCTCTCCCTCTCCATGTCCATGTCTCTCTCCCTCCCTCTCCCTCTCCCTCTCCCTCTCCCTCTCCCTCTCCCTCTCCCTCTCCCTGTCCATGTCTCTCTCCCTCTCCCTCTCCCTCTCCCTGTCCATGTTCCTCTCCCTCTCCCTCTCCCTCTCCCTCTCCCTGTCCATGTCTCTCTCCCTCTCCCTCTCCCTGTCCATGTCTCTCTCCCTCTCCCTCTCCTGTCCAGTTCTCTCTCCCTCTCCCTCTCCATGTCCTCTCCTCTCCCTGTCCATGTCTCTCTCCCTCTCCCTTCCATGTCCTCTTCCCTCTCCCTGTCCATGTCTCTCTCCCTCTCCCTCTCCCTGTCCATGTTCTCTCTCCCTCTCCCTCTCCCTGTCCATGTCTCTCTCCCTCTCCCTGTCCATGTCTCTCTCCCTCTCCCTCTCCCTGTCCATGTTCCTCTCCCTCTCCCTGTCCATGTTCCTCTCCCTCTCCCTGTCCATGTTCCTCCTTCTAATCCATGTCCTTTCCTCTTCCTGTCCATTCTCTCTCCCTCTCCCTGTCCATGTCTCTCTCCTCTCCTCTCCCTTGTCCATGTCTCTCTCCCTCTCCCTCTCCTGTCCATATCTCTCTCCCTCCCTCTCCCTCTCCCTCTCCCTCTCCCTCTCCCTCCTCCTCCCTTTCTCCCTCTCCTGTCCTTGTCCATGTCTCCTCCCTCCTCCCTCTCCCTGTCCATGTCTCTCTCCTCCTCTCCCTGTCCATGTCTCTCCCCTCTCCTCTCCCTGTCCATCTCTCTCCCTCTCCCTGTCATGTTCTCTCTCTCCCTCTCCCTGTCCATGTCTCCCTCTCCCCGCTCCCTCTCCCTGTCCATGTCCCTCTCCCTCTCCCTGTCCATGTCTCTCTCCCTCTCCCTGTCCATGTTCCTCTCCCTCTCCCTCTCCCTGTCCATGTTCCTCTCCCTCTCCCTGTCCATGTCTCTCTCCCTCTCCCTGTCCATGTCTCTCTCCCTCTCCCTCTCCCTGTCCATGTTCCTCTCCCTCTCCCTGTCCATGTCTCTCTCCCTCTCCCTGTCCATGTCCTCTCTCCCTCTCCCTGTCCATGTCTCTTTCCCTCTCCCTGTCCATGTCTCCCTCCCTCTCCCTGTCCATGTCTCTCTCCCCTCTCCCTGTCCTGTTCCTCCTCCCCTCTCCCCTGTCCATGTCTCTCTCCCTCTCCCTGTCCATGTCTCTCTCCCTCTCCCTGTCCATGTTCCTTTCCCTCTCCCTCTCCCTGTCCATGTTCCTCTCCCTCTCCCTGTCCATGTCTCTCTCCCTCTCCCTGTCCATGTCCTCCTCTCCCTCTCCCTCTCCCTGTCCATGTTCCTCTCCCTCTCCCTGTCCATGTTCCTCTCACTCTCCCTCTCCCTGTCCATGTCTCTCACCCTCTCCCTCTCCATTTCTCCCCTCCCCTCCCCTCCCCTCCCCCCCCCTCCCCTCCCCTCCCCTCCCCTCCCCTCCCCTCCCCTCCCCTCCCCTCCCTTCCCCTCCTGTCTCCTCTATCTTTCCTGTTTCTTCTTTCCTCTTTTCTCTTTTCTCTTTCCTCTTTCCTTTTTCCTTTCTCCTCTTTCCCTTCTCTCTCCTCTCACCTCTTTCCTCTTTCCTCTTTCCTCTTTCCTCTTTCTCCTCTTTCCTTTCTCCTCTCTCCTCTCTCCTCTCTCCTCTTGTCTCCTCTCCCCTCTTGTTTCCTCTCCCCTCTTGTCTCCTCTTCTCTCCTCTCCTCTCCTTTCCTCTCCTTTCCTCTCCTTTCCTCTCCTTTCCTCTCCTTTCCTCTCCTCTCCTCTCCTCTCCTCTCCTCTCCTCTCCTCTCCTCTCCTCTCCTCTCCTCTCCTCTTCCCTCCACTACCCTCCCTTCCCTTCCCTTCCCTTCCCTTCCCTTCCCTTCCCTTCCCTTCCCTTCCCTTCCCTTCCCTTCCCTTCCCTTCCCCTTCTACCTCCACCCCCACTCGCACCCCCCACCTGCACCTCCACCCCTACCTCCACCCCACCTCCACCCCCTCTTTCACCTTCACCTCTGCCCTTCCTTCTCCCCTCTCCCCATGAATTTTACTTATGCATTACTATTTCTTCCCCCAGCTTTCTGTATTGAATGAAGAGAAGAGCGCGTTATCAGCTGAGAACGAGAAACTGTTAAATCGACTCGATGCCCTAGAGACGGGAGGGGACTTGGGCACTTCGACCCTGCGCTACAAGGACCTCAAGAAGCAGATCGACGGGCTCCAGGATGAGCTCTATAAACTGGAGACATGTAGGTTTTCAGGTTATAAGTTATGCAAAGTGGTTTGGTTGATTTCCTCTTTGCTAGCAGTCTCCTTTGGAAATATCCCCACCACCCTGCACATCCATATACACCCACCCATACCTATACCTGCCTATATACATCCACCCACACTCACTCTACCCAGCATGTCCCTACACTCATCTTTCTGCACATTTGTTCACCCATCCCCACACCCAAATATCACATCTTAATACCTACATGCCCACATCCATATCCCCTCCAAAAAAAGTAATGAATTAGATAGGTAAGAAGAGCTATGTGTTTCATGTTGAATTTGTAAGGAGATGTGTATCTGCTTAACTTACATTAGTTGCTTGTGACTATAGAAAATCTGTCATTGTCCATAGCCCGAGACGAATACCGAACAAAAGCCGATGTCCTGGAGAGAGAGAACCAGGAGATCCAGACACGAAATGAGGAGCTGCAACAACTGGCAGATGAAGCAAGATCACTCAAGGATGAAGTATGTTGTGTCCTTATCTTATTCTGCAATTACAGAATCCAATGCATATAAAATAGGCATGCAAAATATTTTTGATAGTAATTATCTGGATGTGAAGGCTACAGTGGTTTGCTATTTTCTACTCTCAATAAATCATTATTTATGTACATACACACATGGATTAGACGTTCTACTTGTATAGATAAGGCAAAAACTATATATATTATATATATAATGTTCTCTTACTAGGTTGATGCTCTAAGAGAGATGAGTGAGCGTGCAGTAGTCTATGAGGGCACAATGGAGACATACAAAAAGAAGTTGGAAGAGCTGAGTGACCTCAAGCGGCAGGTTAGGATCCTTGAGGAGAAGAACTCAGATTATATGCAACACAATATGGAACTAGAAGAGGTACAGTTTTTTCTTATTTTATGCTCTTTGAATGATATAAGATAAATGCTTCAGATTTCTTTTAGATAAAAACTATAAAACTTTTGTCTTGTTTTGCAATAATAATGTTAAGTAAGTAATTGTCTTAATTCTACATTTGCCTTGGCAGGAGGTTAAGAAGAGTGGAACATGGAGACCTCAACTGGATCTCTACAAAAAGCAAGTTGCTGAATTGCATCAGAAGCTGGCTGATGAAGCCAAAAAGACAGATCGTCAGATATTTGAGAACAAGAAACTTGCTGAAAAAATGGAAGCCATTACCCAGGAGAAAGATGTAAATTATATTTCCCATCTGCTTTAGCCATTTTAATTTAAAAGAAATACAGTTTGAGATGTTATTGTAGGTGTCTGACAATCTTCTCCATTCTCTTAGTTAATGTTGATATTATTATTATTATTATTATTTTTTTTTTTACTAAGGATTACCATACCTAGAAACATAACAACCCTTAGTTTCAAGTTTTTTAGTTTCATTATATTCTTTTGATCATCATATTCATAAAGCTCCAATGTTACAAAGATTTTATTAACTGTGTAGTAATTTGATTTTAGTTTTATTTTAGGGAATGTGAGACTTTACTAGATAAGTTTTACTCTCATATTAACCTGATCACATTTTCCAGCGACTTACAATGGAACGAGATCAACTCAAAGAAAGTTTGGAAGAGTTGAAGTGTCACATCTCTACACTGACCTCGCCAGACACAACATCTCGTCCTCCATCGGATCTTTCAGATGTTGACTTGCTGGAAGTTATTCCACATGACATTAGGTAAAAGAATAATGATGTTGATGTTTCATCTTTTGTGATTCCTGCTCTTGTTTTACTGATGCTAGGAAGCAGATCTGGTATTTATGGTTATTTGTTTTTTTCTTAACAGGCAAAAGCTTATAAGACTTCAGCATGAGAACAGCATGCTGAAACAGCGTGCAGCAGAAGGAGACAGCTCAGAACAATTGCCAGTGCTGCAGACTTTGGTTTCTGATCTTCAGGAGCGACAAAATTCATTAACACAGGAGAACAGGTGGGATTCCAAAGGGGAGATAAACCAGAACCTTCACATCCACAGGCCAGGGTCTACAACCCCACCATCCAACTCCACTTTCTCCCTTCTTGATGCATACTTCAGTGTTGACCCAAACAGGAAAATGAAGTTGTTTAAGAGAAATTTAAAATGGGCTAGTGAGTCAGACTTACTAATTTTAAGACAGCCAAAAGGGCTTGTTCCTGCTAATTTTTTATCTTCAACACTACCACTAAAACAGCCTAGATCACTTCCTCCCTTGACGGTCCCTTCGTTCACTTCTTTTGCCACCCAGACTTCTAAAGAGAGCCCTATTGTTATCCGTCACATTCATGAATTCAAAATGTCTCCTTCACCTACCAATGAGGATAGTGGATGCTGCCGTACTTCTCCCAGCAGCTGTGAAGGTTGTGAAGACAGTGGTTGTCCAGGGGGCCATTCACCAGACTATTCAGGAACTCTGGACTCTGGTGTTTCTGGAATTTATTGTGGTACATTGGAGTCCGGAGTTTCAGGTGTGTTCAGGTGTTTAAGCCCAGTAATTCCTTCAATTGTTGAAGAATGCACAACTCATCATGTTAGTGACATTTTACCAGCACTTGGGGGTCAGAGACTTTCTTCTCCTGGAGTGATGCATCACTCTCACCCAGCACATACATCCTGTATGCACTGCTGTTCCCCACATGCCTCTCATGGTGAGGATAATGGTGAAGTTAGTGGTAGAGAAAATGGTAGAGTTTGCTGTATCTCCCCTCTCCCCCCACCAAGACCTCACACAGTTTGTTCATATTCTTCCCCATATCACTATCAGAATCCAAGTTCTCCTACACCACCATCTCTTCTTCCAACTTTACCTGGTTCTCCACCCCTCTCACCACTTCCTACTTGTTCTCCTCTCACTCTTATTACCTCTTCCTTTTGCACTGCAAGCACTGAAACATCTCAACAAAATGTAGTATCAGGTCTTTCTTACAAACCAGCAAAGGAAGGAGTGATACATTCATTCACTTTGAGTACATCACCCACTCCTGTTTCTTCATACAGCAACCCAGGCCCATTCCCAGTGTCATCTCCTCAGGGCCGTAGGTCAAGCTCAGGGTTTTCTCGAACATCACTTCCTCCTGAATCCCCCACACCACACAACTCTCCACGATTGCCAAACAGTATAAATGCTACTCGTAGCAGGGCCAATAAAACATCATTAATAACCACTGCACTTGCTGACCAAAATGTTAGTTTGCTTGATGTACCAGTTGCACAGTCAGTGCTGGTTGGAAGAGCCTCTGCTCAGGAAAAGGGACAAAAATCACCTGAAAGAAATGTACATCAGGACAAAAATGACAAGCAGCTGGAAGATGAACCTCTTTTCAGTGAAACTGATAAACATTGTTCTGATAATCATAGAAATGCAGAAGAGATTAGTTTTCAGTGTTCATCAGATTCTAGTGAATCATCCACAAAGCATAAAAAGTCTCAGAAAGAAAGCTACCCAGTGACAATAACCAAAAAAAATTATCAGTTGCCAGAAAAGAAAAACAGCATCCCAAGAGGAAAGGTTTTAGACAGTCCTTCACGATTGAAGAGCACTGTCCCAGCAAATGAAATTAAAGAACAAGAAGATATTGTTGATAAAAGTATCCCAAGAAGCCCAAAGCCATCCCTTGCCCAGGAAAAGAAACCACAGGCCAATTCTGGAGTAGGAAGCCTGCCTGTTACCAAATTAAACACTGATAAAACAGTATTAAGAAACCTTCCAAAAGAAGTCAAAGTGCCTGTTTCTGCTGAAAGAAAGAGCTCACCATATGTAAATAAATCAAGGGTTCCAACTTCTGTAGGCACGAATAATAAGGGAAGTCAGTCTCCCAAGGTTAGTTTGAACTCCAGGAACAGCTCTCCTGGAGTGTCAAAGGAAAATGCAGCAGATCCTGTGCCTAGTAGCAAAGTCAACAATCATGTCAAATTCCGTGAACCTATAGTCAGTCAGGTTAACCAAAATGAGCATCCAACAAACATGAAAAATTATTCTCCAATGTCCCCAAGAGAGAGAATGTCATCACCACCCAAGTCAACAGTATTAGCAGCCAATCAATCTAAAGCTGCAGTTCCAGTAACAAGCAAGGCAAGAACTCCAGTACCTGTTGTGGGTCAAGCAAGATCAGTTCCAGTAACCAGCCAGCCATCAAGATCTAACTCAACATCAAAAGAAAAGAAGAATCCACCAGTAAAACTTCTAAGTGACACACTGTTCACTCGCTTTGTTGTCTCTCCTGAATATGAGAAAATGTTTAGCAAGGAAAGATTCACATCTGACACTGATACAGACTTGGATACTTTAGAGCGTAAATTGACTTTTGGTATGTATGATGCTCCTCTTGTCAGTTCTGAATCATGTACGTCAATAAGTCCTGATGATGCTGATGAAGATCCATCTGCAACTGAATATTACACAGATGCTGAAACTGGAGAGTATAACCCAAATCAATATAAAGCAAACATTGATGACAACAAGAGTCTGAGCAATCTTATCAATGAAAACCACCAGACTGCAGCAAATGATGTCGAGGATGAAGATGAGGCTGCATCATTGGTTCGGACGTACAGTTTCTTTCGCAAACAGAGCAAGCTAAAGAAACAGAGAAAATCTCAAAGTAAAGAAGTACCAGCACCTATGACTGGTGGAGTTATCAAGCCGAAGAACAGGACAGCAAAGCATGTAGTGGCAGAGACGTTCAATGCTATGTTTACCCTGTGCACTCCATAATTAGTTTTTTTGAGCTGGAATACACATCTGACGAGATGGTCAGCATTTTCTCTTTAGAACTCCCACAAACTCTCATGTAAGATGCTGTCTCAAATTTGATGTTGTATTTATGCAACTAACCTTGATTGGCGAGCTGTTGCTAAGTATTTAATGACATCCAAGCAGAAATGTAAGGCCACATTTGAGTTGATCTCTTCTTCAAAATTTTTTTCCTTCTAGTCACATAACTTTTGGATGGCAGCATGCTTGTTTCTAACAAGGAAATATATCTTTAATACAGAAACTCATAGTCTTCATATTTTTTATATTTATGAAGTTGAATGAAATAGTAAGCCTGGCTTACTAGCGCCCATAAAACTAGTCATGTATGGTTTGTTTTAATTTCGAGCCATATGGTGCTCGTTGCATTTCTACTAGGCAATTTTATCAAACTGCAGTATTGTGCCAAACATAGACTTAATGTTACATCAATGCCTACCCTAGGTAACTTTAGTTCATATTTTGTGTTAGTTGTTTCTGCTCCCAAGACACTTGTGATTTAATGATGTAAGTCTTTACTATTTATTCCTTCCATGTGCATACTAATGAATACCTCTTATGTTTATCTAACAGTTCAAGAGATTTGACTTAATTTTTATTGACTGCTTTTGTTTTTAAGGAGCTGGATAGGTCTTAAGGGTAAAGGGCCACCTACCCTTAATTTATCACTTTGTCTCCAAAGGTTACCTAGGGTATGCATCATGTTGCACACTCACTTTGTTGAATGTAAAGTTAGTAGATACATGTGCAATTTATGAATATTTAGGAGCTTATGTGAGCTTAGTATCTTTTTGCTTTCTAGCCTAGAATGCAAGTATCATGTGATATAAGAGATACTGCAATTGCTTTTCAGTTATCATTAACAAAGTATCTTTGTTGTATGACTAATTTCTTTTCTTATTAAGTATGAGTTTAATTTTAAGTATCATACTGTTTTTCATTATATTTCATAATGGCAGCAGTTATACAGAACCCATTTCTATATGGAGATGATATTCATTATCTTTATGATGTCCTCTGTATAGTGAGCTTTACAAGATTACTGTACATGGCTCAGTATTGGTAATGTGGGGTCTTCTATTGCTGATTCTCTGATGTATTTGATAAATACAGAACAATTGACAAGATCTGCTTGTCTGATGCAGGTTGAAATAGCCATATAGTTTAAAGTATTTTTTGTGGCCCAAGCAGTTGTAAGAAATTGGATTTGTGCCAGTTTTTTTCTGTAAAAATATGGATAGAAAATGATTAGATGAGGACGGACATGTGAAATGTGACACCTACTAACAAGTCCCATGTGGCCAACTTTGTGCACACTTGGATCTCTAAAATTAGGTTTGTCCTTCATCTCTAGGTTTCATATCAGACAGATCAGTGTTCTAGTCATGTAGATGATAGGTAGGTGCATGTAGTGAATACTTTTGTGCAATATTTATTTGTATTTTAATTTATTTTCATATATTACAGTAAAACCCACAAAACTCAGTTAGGAAGACATTATACCTAGCCAGTTGTCTTTAGGTTTGGGAAGATACCCCAGGCATCCTGTGTTGTATCTGTTGGTATTCTTTATTTAAAATTCAGTTAAGCATTTTAGTTTTAGTGTCAAGTGTCTCTTATATTCTGAGAGTTTTTAGTATTTGGGAATAGAATGCACAGTAATAGAATGCCAGAAAAAAATCTGTCTCATGTTCATTTCTGTAGCATGAGTGGAATGCTAAAAGGATAAATAAATAATGGAACATGCACACTATTAGAACAAGTATAGTGAACATCACACTAGAACACTTAAGATGGTGCTGATATGATGCTAGAGAGGTTGGCTTTACATATTCAGATTTTTTTCCCTTTTATTTTTATTATTATCATTATTTTACATGATTTTTTTGCTGGAATGTGCGACCAAACATAATGAGTGTGTACTTGCTTGCTACTTGTAGCATGACAGTCAGTTGTTGCATGTGAACTACAAACTACCCCTTACCTTACCTACCAGCACATTGATTTTTATACTCTCACTTTAATCACAAGTAACTGAATAATTTTGAGTTGTTATGTTTTTATTTACATTATTAATGTTTTTCAAGGTTACTTAGTATATGTGAAGAGGATGACGACAGTTTGTGTTGCTGTTGGCTTGTTCTGTCTGTTTTGCTAATGGGTTGAGCTAATATCTTGTATTGGAGTTGAGGGTTGATGATTAGGACGTTATTTTTAATTTAATTAGTTCATCAATTTTATTTGAGAACTTAAAGTGAATATGTTTTTAACATGTCCAACAATTTCTTGAAAATTATTGCACGACAGTAATTTTGATAAAGTCAGTTGCAAGATAATAGGGTAAAGATTTTTTTTTTTTTTTGCTATAAAAGTTTCAAATGTATCTGTGAATCCAGAATTATGAATTAGTCTTAATATTTTGTTTACTGCAAGTGAAAAATGTGTCTGCATATCATATTTATATTGATATAAATGTTTATATTCTGATAATGCCATCATCATTTTGTTTTTGATATACAGCTACATTTGAGCGCATAGATTGCATATGTTTATGTTTGATAATGTAGAACATAGTCTGATACTGTATATAAACACAGCAGGCAGTGTGTGTGAAGAATCAGTCTTAATATTATCAATGTTTTACAAAACCTTTTTATTTATGAGTAAACAAGAAGTTACACACGTCCTAATGTGATTTTTGTTAAATTGTGGTATTTGAACAATTTACCAGTGTTGACTTTTAAGGACAAGTACCTTAGATACAGTTCTGAATGGGCACAGTTAAGAGTCGTCAATATGCATATTTTGTTGTTGTGAAGCTCAGCAAGCCCTAGCAATCCTGTCCCTTTGTCTGTCACAAGCATCCTCAGTTTTCCTTTGCAGAAAGCTGAGCAATTGCTCTTTTAGATTAACTGGTAGAGGTAAGAGGTTCAGTTTGTAGTAGTCCCAACTGCTAGGTGTGCATTATTTTTTTTTTTTTATATATATATATACATAATTTACATTATTTTGCATCTTTTTTATATACTTCGTTTTTAAGTTCTATTTTAACTATTAATGTATAAAACCCCAAAATACAATTGATAATTGTGATTAATTCTGAGTTGTTTTATTTAATCATACCCTACCTCGGGGTTGCTTGGGCTTGTTTGCTTGTTTGCTTACTGCACCTGTTCTCTTGCTGTGCTCCAACTCATCTTTTCTTGCATACTAACTGTCTGTCCTGTCTGTGTTGTCACTCTAATAACTAAGGCTACTTTTCAAAGTAAATAGGAATGATTGTTTGGAAGGTGCATGAAATATATATAAATATATTTATGTATAACTATGTGTATATCTGTATATATGTATATGTATATATGTATATGTATATATGTATATGTAATAATGTATATGCCTTTAAATGTTTATGTATGTACATGTCTGTATATACATACATATATGTAAGTATGTGTTTATATATGTATATGTATTATATGTGTGTACATGTGTATGCATATGTATATATATATGTATACATATATATACATACATACATATATACTTACATATACATATGAATACATATATACACATACATATATACATATATACATGCAGTATATGCATAAACATATGCATATTTGTAAGTATTTATGTTCTATGTGTTTAAATAATGACTGATATTCTGGTGACTTTAAGATTTAAATTTTGTGTATGTGTGTATTTCTTTAACCATAGATTTAAGGTCCTTAATTAATTTCATAATATATGATTGCTGTTCTCTTAGTCATTAGTAGTATATTAACATAGGTTTTTGCAGAAGTATTGTACTGGAACATAGTACATATTAATTTGCTTGCTGTCATAGAAGTTATTATGAAGGAATTTGTGTTTTGATTCTTCAAGTTTGATGCAGTATGAAATGTTGATGGTATCAACTCAAAGGTAATGTATTAGTGAAAATGCTTAATTGCTTTGATCAGGAGTAGAATTGAAGTAATTTGATATCTTGAAAGAGCAGTAGTGAACTTTTCTGAACTTGCTATTTCCAGCCTTTTCTTTATATGATATGTCTCTATGTGAATGTATAAGGTCATACAAGAAGATGACTGAAAAGATATTCAGTTCAGTTTCCTCACTCTGGTTAAGAGAACTACCTCGGAAAAAAAAAAACCCCAAATATTAATAAATGAAAAATAAAACAGAAAATATTATAGTGAACTGTTTATGAATGATTACTAGATTTATGAAAATGTAAGGAAATGCTTAAAATATTTACTTATATAACTGTGTGTCATAGAAAATGATGGTATCTGAACAGAAAATTTCTCAGATAAAGTTTACAAAAAGGAGATGTGAAAATTGACAACTCAACAGGTACTAGAACCAACCAATGTACCCACTTACCTACCTACCTACCTACCTACCTACCTACCTACCTACCTACCTACCTACCTACCTACCTACCTACCTACCTACCTACCTACCTACCTACCTACCTACCTACCTACCTACCTACCTACTTACCTACTTACCTACTTACCTACTTACCTACCTACCTACCTACCTACCTACCTACCTACCTACCTACCTACCTACCTACCTACCTACCTACCTACCTACCTACCTACCTATACACATATACACATATACACACATTTGTGAATATATACACTGCTTTTCTCCAGAGACCAGTATCTTTTGTAATATTTTTATCTTGAGTCATTTTCTCTGTAGCACTATACAGATGATTAATGATATTCATAATAGTCTGAATAATAGTATGGAGAGGAAATATAAATGAAAAAGGTGCATTAGAGGAGTGGTGATATTGAAAATTACTACATTTTTAATATATTTGTCTTTGTACCACTGTTTAACCTGCTCATGGTAGAATGGTGGAAAAATTAAAGTTTGGTGAGGCAGAGGTGTGCTGCTTTGTCCTGGACTCTTCTCTGGCTCATAGCTGGGCTCCTGAGGCATCCTCCCAGCTGCCGGTACCCGGGTGTATAACGTGATTAGGTGTTGCCCGGCATCAGTGAAATCTTTGTAATAATGGAAGATGGAAATGTGGTACAGTTTGTCCTATTAACTATACAAAAGGTTATATGTTGCTCCTGTGTACAGTAATTTATATGGAAATCTTACTGTTTTATTTGGAAGTGTATATGTGAGGAAATAATATACATGAAAGTACCTGGGAAGTGTGAAATGGGCTGCTTCTGGCAGACTGCGTCTTTATGAATCATTCCATGGTTGAATCAGTTTTCATTGGAACATGATGGCAGTACAGTTGGGGAGACTAATCTTTGGATATCATTGAATATCTTAATTTGAGAAATGATATTCATCTTTATTTTGTCATCATTAAGGTGGTAGAAGAACGTGATTATACATTATGGTGTAATTCTAGAGCTTCTTTAGGATGTAACAAAAAGCTTCAGTTTTGTTCTAGTGATCAGCAAGTTTTGGTCTGGTTGATATATAATACCTACAAAATGTAAATATTTTGTGTTCATTTCCTTTTGAACTTTTAAAGTGAAAGAACTACTGCTTGAGAAGAAATATTAGAAACTGGTGAAATGACTAAGTATTTTTGAAGCATGAATTAGTTCTCACTGATGTAAATTTGTATCAAAGGAAGGAAATATATCACAAGGTTCTATGGCCATGAGCATCAATTTACCCGGTTTATGGAGGTAATATAGGCAGCTGTTGGTACGAAAATGGTTTGGGTAATTGTACCACAAAGAGTGTAACAACATTAAGAGGACTGGAAACAAATGTATAAATACTTCTAACTTTCTGTGATTGGTTGGAGTTGTTGATTACCTGTATACAGCTAATAAAAACAAGTCTAGTTAATATAGTCTGAAACAGAAACTGGTGTCAAAGATGGAAGGAAACCTGAGGTACCCATACAAAACTTTATTTCATCTGGTGAATCAAGGTCAGGAATTGTGTGGTAGTGTTTGTGGTGTTATTTTAAGATGTTCTTTTGGTATATAAGAGTAACAGTATATTATAATACTTATTTGTACTTTTGAGATATAAGGTGCTGAATTGTGTGCATAAGATATCAAACATGCAAATCTGTGCTAATCAAGATAAGACACACAGCTTTTTCCTCTTTTGTTTGGTGCACAAGTTTTTCTTTCAGTGGAAATTCTTCCTGATGATGCTATTGCTACATTTGCAATAGAAAGTGGAACACATTTCGTGCTGTACAACCCACCCTACAAAACAAGCTAAAAATATTGATCTCTTCTCCATCTCTTCTCACTCGCCAAGCCATTCAGGATATGTGTACTGAATGGAGAAGTGTTATCTTACCTTACACGCATTTTACTGATAAGGAAAGTACATCTTTGGAAGGTACTAAGATCTTAGCACTCTAATATATCATCTGGCTTAAAATTGGTTATAAAACAATGCTATTGAGAACAAGTGAAACAAATTTAGAAGCTGTTGATGATTTGTGCATAATGAGGAAGGCTGAGTATTATACAGGAGTATTGATTGTGGTGAGTGGCAAGCACTCAAGAACCTGTAATATAAAATGCTATTTTTTACTGATTTCAAGGAAAAATGAGAGGACAGTTTCAGCAGAAGAGAGCATATGATATGGTCACTAATGGATTAGTCTTTCAGATACCTCAGTAATTTATGAGTATGTAAGAAAAGTTTTATGTCTGCAATATCAAAAAGGGTATAGGAGCATTTTGATATTGTTTGTTAGGGGTTCAAGACCTATATAAGAAAATATGCAAGAGCTTTAAAAAGAAACTCCCGTGGAAAGAACAAGGGATATTGGTTTAATGCACCTCACTGAATAACAGTTAGCAGGTAGAAAAAAGGTCGATTTCAATGATGTGGTGACATTTTTATGTAATGTTGAGTACTTGGCATGCATTAATTCCCAATAATGTTGAACAAGAATAAATTAAATCATCATCTACAATAACAGAGTGTAAGAATAAATATCAGAGCCTGTCATTGGACTAGGCTGTAAGGAGCAGGAAACTGAACTTGAGGTTATTTAGTTTTGTTGTGAATGTTTTTATTTCCTAATGGAAGCTTGCATCTGTTTTTCCTCATAATGAGGACACTGATATAATTGCATTTATTCCTGAAGTTGTACACATCAGTGTGGCTAAGAGACACGTGATCAAAATTTGAAAAGAAAGTGAAACAAGAAGAAAGAGAATTTAATTGGTTATAACTAGTATTCAGTGTGTTTCTTCAATGGGTAATTCCCCCAACATGTAAGTTTGATTTACTGTTGTGATACTGCATAACAGTAGTATTGGCTCTTGAATAGAGAGCTTGTGTGTAAAATGATAAGACACATATGAATGTTACTTGAATTTAAAAGGAACAGAGGGCTCTATCATCACCAGATTAATAGTTCCCAAGCATGAAAGAAAACCATTACACGTACTTTTCAGATAACACAACAGCAAAACATAAACAGAAAAATATATTGTCATATCCTAGCATATGGTTACTGGAAAGCATCCTTTGGGAAAGCATCGTTTGGTACACATAAACAACTTTCTCTTATTAAATGAATGGGTCTTGGGCAGTATGAAAGTTGCAACACAACTTTATCCAAAAATGAAAGTTTGCTTCTTTTTTTTCTAGCAATTGAAGATTGAAACGATAATTGAAAGATATGTTCACCCTACTAAATGGATAAAAATGTTATGAAAATGCCATGGTATGACCAAAAGAATTCTGCAGAAAGATTATTAAAAAATATTGGAAGATATATACATGCTGTAGAAAACAGTTCTTCGAAGCATTGTATCATGCTGAAAAGGAGGTTTTTTTTGTCTGATATTACCAGTGAATAAAAAACTATTTTTTTTCTTACTGAGTTTGTATGAGAAGGATTATACAACAGTGTAAGGTGTTTTTGAAGGGAAGTATTTGAAAAAAAATCGAGAATTATGAAATTTATAGAAACTATGAAACAGATGGATACAAAATTGCATTATTGTATTCTTACATGCTATAAAGTGTAATGAACAGGAGTGTTTAACATATGGCACTTGAACTGCATGAGGCCCATCACATGAATGTGGTCCACAGCCTATTTGCTGCTCCCGCTATACCTGATTATGTTTTTTTTTTTTTTTTTTTTTTTGTTGTCTCTCTTAAGAGTATCACTTATATGTCTAATGGCACATTGCTCAAGTGTTCTGATGAAATGAAAAAGTTTCTTGAGTAAATACTCAGTGGAATTGTATCAGTGAAAGAACAGTAATCCTAGGTATGAAGAGATACGTTTATTGTTTATTTATGGCATGAAGGATGCTACTGTGCATTGACTGGAGATAAAGAAACCTGCGTTGTTTGCTGTTAAAGGCTCTTAGTGGGTATGTGAATTGACTAAATCTACCTTTCATATCTGTCATAAAACAGCCCCTGAACTTCTCAGTTGTATATGATTTGGCCGCCGGCATGCAGTCTGTTAATTTTATATAGCCTACTATAGTAAAACAGGTGGAAACCAATTTTTCTTAACTAGCTATGAAAAGAAGAAAGTAAGAATTACCAGTTCAGTGGTTTCTTCCTGAAAAAGGGGTGGAAATCTGCAAAAAGGCCTAAACTGGTGGAGCCTCTAGAGGTTGTGAAGAGCTTTACCTAAGATGATGGCACCACATGTGAATATGGAAAATTGTATTGCCTATTTGTACAAAATTACCAAATAACGTTTCTGCAAAGAAATGCATAATGGATTAATATGTGTTTTTGGATGTGAAATGCATCCAAATAAAGAGGGGAAAAAAGTGATCCAACAAAAAGAAGGTGAAAACACAAGTTTGATTTTAGCTCATAAGAAGTATTTGAATAGCAGTGTTGATATCTGGTAGGTATTTACTTATATATATGAAAAGTATCACTATAACACAGGCATTGATTGAATGCTGTAGGTTTGAACTATGGATTTAGGACATTCCTTATATTTTCTTTAAGATACTTTCATATATGTGAATACCAAAATTTTACTTTGATGATCTATGTTGACCATGGCATAATGCTCTAATGGATAGCATTACCATGTCAGAAAATCCAAATTTATTTACAGGAGAATGCTCATGTAAATGCCAAAAGTAGAGGTTGTCACATATTCTTTATCCTAGGAAAAATACAGTGGATAATGAATATTAATTATTGTATCTGTGGTAAGGCTTAATATCTGGTGACAGGATTACAAACACAGAAAACAAATATTATTCATGTATCTCTTGGGCAGCTTTGGCAATATTTATGTACGTTTATAGCATGATGCTTCCTTCATAGATGTTTTTTTCACGAACATTTTTTTATATTGACTTGATTACACCATTGAAAGACCTAAAAGAATCTCTACAGCCAAGGAAGTAAAATGTGTACTCCTATGCAGTTGATTTGTAGTGTCCTTCAAGGCAGAATTACATGTACAATGATTTCTACATTTCAGATCTCAGGAGTTCATGAGATTTATTTTGGTGAAAATGGAAGAAAAGATTTTCTTTTTGATGTCTATGTGTGTGCTGTATGCATGCATGGGTGTGTATACAGTCTATGGTATCTCAGTTCTCAAATGCACTTGAGTTGAAATTCAAATGCAGAGGCAAATGTTATGAATATGTACAAATATGTGCACAGGCTGTAACTGATATTTTTTATGACTGATATCTGGCAAACTTTTTTTTAATGAATTCTTGAGTATTTGATTTGAATATGTTTTCTTTCTGCAGGGAGTTTACCTTTACTTATTATTATTTTGTCTTTTTTTAAAACTGCAGATAAATTTTTGCCTTGATTTTTTTTTGTGTGTGTGAGGCTTGTCTCTTTCCAGGTAATACTGTGCATTTTCTATTTTGCTTCTTATTTATTACAGGTTTCTTATGAGTTTGAAGAAGCCAGGGTTGGTGGTTTAAAAATGCACATGATGTAGGGGTGTTGTGTCCATGAGTTGCTTTTTGTTATTTTTTTCAGTTAAAAGGTTATACTGATGAGTATAGTCATCAGGTAGAGCTAGACTTCTGAGCTAGTAAGGATGACAACATTTCCTTCTGTTATAGTAGGTGTAGAGAAGATGGGAAGACAGTAAATGTCCTTTTATCTGTGTAGAAAGGTGCTATTTATAGAGAATGAACAGAAGGAATGTACAAAGAATTTTTTTTCCACATGTATATTTTATTATATTGAAAATATGATCTAAGAATAGAGAGAGGAAACTGACAATGAAATCTGCTTCATAGAATGTTGAAGAGACAGAAACATTTCCAGGGTAACTTTTCTCTTTAGGTCTACCAATGTTTTTTGACCTGAAAATTGAAATACCTTTTTGAACCCAGAATCTTTAGCTTACACTTGACTTGAACCTCCTGGCAGACAACTGAATCATCGCATTATGGAGCTAGAGAGTGAGGTGGAAGAGGCAAAGGCATCATCAGTTATGGCTCCTATGGCCATGGCTGCAGCATCACCATCAAGGTCTTCAGGAGGAAAGAATGGTGATTTAGATAGAAAGATGGCAGAACAAAGTAAGTTTGTATTTCATCCTCTCCTGTTTAGAAATACTTTATACCTTTTTAGGAGGTATCTGAATTTGAAAGTTATAAGAGGTTTATGTTTGTCGCATAAGATTGAAAAAGCTGGTTTATTTTAATGATTTTTCAGAACCTATTTACATTACCTATTCTATACCCAGACATGTTATGTGTATCTCCTCATATTACACAGTATGGAGTGTGACTAAAGTATTACTAATACTTATGTATTAGTGTGATGTTAATATATCCCTCTTGTAAAAGGTGAGAGGATTGCATCACTGGAAGAAAGTCTTGCAAAGAAGGAGAGTGAGATGGCAGCCATGGAAGAGAGGTACAAAAAATATCTTGGGAAGGCCAAGTCTGTCATCAAGACACTTGACCCCAAGCACAACCCAGCTCTTGTTCCTGATGTCTCAAACCTCAGGTCGACCATCCACGAAAAGGAGCGCATTATTGAGAATTTGGAGGTGAGAGTGAGAGAGCAGTTTAAAAGGGTTACAAAATATATTTTCTTTCAAATTCTTTTCATACTCACCAGGATGGATCATAGGCAGTACTATAAGGAATGTCAACTTAATTTGGAATTTAATTTCAGCGTGAAAATGAGAAGACCAAAATGATACGTGATATGGAAGAAAAGCTGATTACCACTGCCTTCTACAATTTTGTAAGTTGAGAGAAAAGACTTGAGGGCTAAAGTCATATCCAAATTTCTGTAGTTTCATTTTTGCACTCTATTTATTTATTAATAATTATTGTTATTGTTATTATTATTATTATTATTTTTTTTTGTATTTTAAAGATTTAGGGATCAAGATCAAGGAAAAGTGTAAACAGGTTATTTAGGACTAGTAATAGACTCCTTGGTGACCAATCACTCATGGAGCCTTCACTGTATATGCACAATGGAGAACCTAAAATTACATTCGACATGGCCTGTAATCATTCCATTTGCATGCAATGGATTTGATAGAAACATGTTAGACCCAGGTGCCTTGCTGCCTCCACAAAATGGCCCAAAATCCAGGCATTAGGCTTACGTGAGTGGCGTCTCTCCTGGGTGTATGGCTTGTAGATTTGACCAACACAAACTGTTGTGTTCAGTGTCAAGACTCTTTGGTTGCCTTTTGCAGTGTTATTATCTCTTTTGTGCATAATATTTTTTTTGCTTTTTTGCCATATTTCAAAGTCTATATTTCTCATTTTGATATACTGTATCAAAATGGTAATAGAGTGTTTTCCTTGCACAGACACCATATCATCTTTCTAGGTAGTTTATAACTCTGTGAAATAACAATAACAATAAGTATCATTTTGTTATTTTGTGTTATTTTTGTATTTTCCTAATATTCAGTTTTCTGTAATATTCCCTATACCACTGGTCATCAAAAGTACTAAGAATCATGAGTATGGAAATAGTATATTCCCTGGTGCTGATGCTCTTCAGTTATGGCTCTTGGATGATACATTCCACACTCAGTTACCGATGGAAATAATCCTAGAGCTCCTTCCTAATTGAGTTGAATTACCCTGACCGCATATTCCTGTCACCTGGCCCTCAGCCAAAAAAATTTCATGATGTCACCTGGATGCAAGGGATAATATAAACTTAGTTTTCATACCTTCACCTTTATTAAGTATAAGATAATTTTTTGCAGTGGGTTTTGATCAGTAGTATCATAGTGAACAATGGATTTGATTTTGCTTTCAGGGCATGCAAATGCATAGGCAGATGATAAATCAGCGGCTCACCACAATGGACCAGGGTCAGTCCTTCCTCTCACGCCAGCGCCAGGCATCTTCCCGTCGTGTCCCCATGGGTAGCAATGTTGGCAACAGGTTTGAAACATAATTTTTTATTGTGGTTGAATCCCTTTGCAAGCTTTGTAACTACTAAGTAAGCAACATTTACTACGAGAAGTTATACTCAGGCCTTTTATTTTGAGTGTCAGGAGAGAAAAAGAGCTGTACTTTTCTCCAGAAAGCTTTGATATTTAGGCATTTACTTGTGACTGTGAGTGCCTAGCTTGAAGTGATACTATGAGAGAGAAAAATATGAATGTAAGAGTTTCTTTTCCATTTGTAAATTACCATTATTCAGATTTTGTAGTAGCCCTTTCAATTACAAATAAATGCTAATAAGAAAATGAGAATACATTCCTTTGTCCAGATTATTACTGAGAGAACAGGATGTATTTTATTATTAGTGTACTTACATTTGCTGTTGAAATGTGCCTTTTTATGCTGTCTAGGGAATACAGGGAGGAACAGCCAAACTAAGTTCTCAGAGTTGTATAGATATCAGTATAAAGTTGTATTTCTTTTATTGCCAGAGCTTACCGTAATTGCCATAACACATAATTTCAAAATGTTAATAATTGATATTAACACTTATTTGATGTGAAAAATGGAATCTTTATTAGCAACTATAAGTAAAAAAGAGTTTCTGCATCCATGTTTATACTTACATTGATACATGTGCATTCACACACACATGATACATCAAATATGAAGAGTGATATGTGATATATATTATGTAATATTTAATGGAAGATTTAAGAAATACAAAAGCTAAAGCACAAATGTTTATACAAGTTTGTCTGAATGCATCTTGCATAAGTAGTTTTATTTACTGCATGGCATTATATTCCTTGAATACAGATTTTTGGAAATTTGTATAAAATGAACATACATTTTAGAGCTTCTCTTTGTAGAGAATCAAAAGATACTGGGACCTCACTTGACTCTATATCAAACAGAAGAAGATTTTCTTGTGGTTGAACAATGTTATATTCAGTGAGTTTTTAGTTTTACTCTGTCTGAATTTCACGTTGGCATTGTGATTTTTATTTTATTTTGAAAATTTTATCTAAATGAAGTGTATAATAAACAGGAGGTCTGCAGTTTGAGGCACCCTTATGTATTATGTTTCACTAAAATTTATGTTCATTTCTGTAGTGTCTGAAGATTGCTTTATCCTTCACAGTATAACCAAGTACTTGACAGATATTGCTTTGTTATGATGCTGCACTTTTTGCTCATATATTTTTGGAATTCAGATACACAATAATACTATTTTTAGTGCTTATTTGTTCTATTTATTTGGTGAGATTTTATCTTCCTTTGTCTCATCTAATGCTGTTATAAGTATTTATGGAAACTGCATAAGATTATTCTTAATATCATGCATAACTATAAATGTTTTGACATGTTTATAATAGGAAGGTTGTCATACTAACCATGTATACACAAGAATTGCAACATTCACAGATCCGAAACTGCAGTGCCAAGCGTATTCAACTATGCAAAATGTATGTCTGAAAACAGCATCTATAGGCTGTGGTCAGTACAGGTTGAGAGAATAATAAAAAAATAAAAAATCATAATAGAATTACAGTGATAAAGATGATGATAATAACTGATTTATTAAAGATGTTAATAGTGATGTTTATAATTATCATTACTATTCTAGTAATTATTATTACTATTCTTATAACTGCCATTATGGTTTTATGGTGGTAGTCATTGTAACAACAATAATATTGATAAGAGTAAGAACATGATGATAATGGCAATGTAATAAGTAATTATTACAGCAAAGAAAAGCTAAAAATACTGATAATGATAACAATAATAATTGTAAAAGTAACAGCAGTAGTACTACTAAGAATGATAATGATAAAATCAATAATGATAATGGTAATGATGACAATGGTAAAATTAATAATGATAATGATGTGATGATAATAACGATCATAATAACAATAATAATAATAATAATAATAATATTAACATTAATAATATTGATAATAATAATAATAATAATGATAATGATATGATATGATAATAATAACGATCATAATAATAATAATAATAATAATAATAATAATAATAATAATAATAATAATAATAATAATAATATTAACTTTAGTAATATTGATAATAATAATAATAATAATAATGATAATGATACTAATAAGAAAAATAAAATGATAATGATAAAGTAATAGTAATAAATAAGAACTTTCTTTCTGTGGGTATGGAGCAAACTCTAGATAATCTGTCCATTTTCTGAGTGATGTTATGTTATTTGTCATCTGGAGAGGCCAGGGAGAAGCTAGATCCTGTTTGTCACTGTCTGGTACCAAAACTTGAAACAGATCAGGCCTGTGTTTTACGGCACAAGTGTAAATGTTAATACTGTGGTATACATGGTTACGACACCTTTAACCAATTGATGCCAAGATAGAGTACGTACATACATTCCATATCCTCTGTGACTGCAGAGTACAATGAGTAAAGTTAGGGTGCTAATGAATTTGAACTCCAGAATGTATGAGCAATGCTGTGGAAATTGCTTTTCCAGAAGTGCAAGTACTTGTTTGCATAATTTTTGACTTGAAAGTAACCCTTATTTTATGTGCGTTTCAGTGAGTTTTATGACTATTAGCGACAGCGATTGTGTGGTTCGCGCCCCATCCCCATGCATGGTTAGTAAGTTGTGTCGACAAGTTGCATGTGTCGATACACATACATATTATGTATGTATACCTACCTGAATATTGAATATATTTTTACCTAGATTAGTTTATTGAAGATTAGTGATTCATTCCTTGATTATTTTTTTCATAAGGTTTGCTTAGAATGTTATAAATATCTTTTAAAATGTAATCTGATATATATTTAGATATCAGTATAAAAAGTATTAGTTTTAGGTGTGGATAATATTTTCTTTATTATCCAAAATTTTAGATTCTTTCTCTTTCATCTTAATGTGATTTAGTAAAAGTGATTTAATTTGAATCATATTAGTACATATTATCATTTTTTTCTATTTTTAGTAATGAAAGAATTATATATTTGAAGATGTTTAACAAATGAGGTTATACTGCATTATGCCTGTAGTTCATATGAGTGAGTTGATTACCAAAAACTTTCATGATGCCTTGTCATAAAACTCCCAATTATCTTCTTTTACCGGACCCTTTTAGCATTTCCTCTGCTTCATGTATCCTCTTGTCAATTTGCCTTTAGCTTGCTCTTACTTCCTCGGACAATCCACTCATTTTCGAGGGAATTCCAATCATGGTATTAATATAACATCTCATTCAAGAGTTTTGCCTGCCTGTACTGTTATGATCATTACAGGTGAAATGCTTATGGTTTAATGAATGATACAGAGTATGGTTTTGAATTTTTGTGTTAAGATTATTAATATTGTGGCCCTTTCCATTATTCGTAACTCAAATCTCAGTTGCTTAGTTGGTTATAAGAGAAAGTCCATTAAATCATTATTCTCCTAGAAGTAATTATGCTTAGGCAAGTGGATATTCATATCTTAAAAACATGTCCTTTAAAGAGAGTAGAATGTGGAAACCAGTGGTAAAAGATTGCCTTAACAAAATTATATAGGATCATGCAAGGTGCTACTGAATTAACCTTTCAGAAAAAAGAGAGTTGAGGAAAGCTGTTCCTAGTAGTGGAGGAATTACTTCACAGGCTTAGAGTGTTGTAATTCTTTTATAAGAACGAGGACTCAGGGGAACACATTAATTAATAGCGCTGATCCATGCATACGTCATCAGTACATGTGTTTTTGAGAAGGTCGTACAAACATACCAGAACAAGTGGCTGATTGATGTATTGAGTATGGAGTGTCGAGGTTTACAAACAAAGGGAAACAAGCCTGAACTTATCAAACAGTTAGTCTTGTCACTTTCGTGTATGTTTCATGCCACTATTGTCTTGACAGGTCTAGATTTATTAATCAAAACAAAATTATACCTCAGAATAAAACCAAATTCATACAAAATATCGTTGTTAATGGACCCAGTCCATATAGGCTTTCCCATTATAACTTGTATGAACAAGATTTACGTCTTTAGTCTTTACTGACTATACTCTGTGAATGTACATTATGTATCAGGCTGTGATCTGTATCAAGATGCATATATGGTTGATCTTTATAATGACTGTCAGTCTTGCATTTGCCATAACAGCAATGCTTTGTTGCACCAACTTTTTCAGTTTCATCTTTGTTTTGTTTTTCCTGCCTTTTGTCCGCTATAAGCGGGCTTTTGGCCTCACAACTGGTGCATTTATTAAATCACTGAGTACGCTTGTCTTTCAAGATTTTTTCTGTCATACAGAAATCACCTTTAAGGTTTAAAAAGGCTTAAATTTATCGATCGGCTCGCTGTCTTTATTTACTGCTAATGCCAATATTTGTACGACATGTCAATCTATTTTAAACACGGAAGCTGGTGTGCGGATCAGCGCTATTGAATCAGTTGTATATATGTATATGCAATGTAGCTAATTGACATTTGACATATTTCATGTGATATTGTGAAATATTATCTTGGAATATAGAATACTCATTTCAAATCATGAAGTGGACTGTAAAGCACCATAAAATAAAGAATGGGATTGTAGAATTTTTCATGTTACCACATTTTTATTTAATTTTTTTTATCACAATCCTATATATCTGATAGATACTAATAATTTTCTCCCTCCATCTTCCAGACATACTCCGTCCAGTAGTCAGTTTGAAGACATGCGGATCAGCTGACTCCGTGTGTGTTCGTAGTACAGAATAGATAGTATTATACAATCAAATCTTTCAAATTAGGATATCAATGTGATAAATAAAATTTCTGTATTTTCAGCAAAGTATTGAATTTTACAGCAAAGGAATTAATGAATGGTAAACAAGCATGTTTAAAATGACATAATTAAATATATTGTTTCTTTACTTTTTCCAAAATTGATTCTCAATGTAATACTGAGACAGCAAAATGAGTTGGAGTAAAATATGAAAAGGATGGGCATTGATTGAACCCCTTTTAATTTCTGAATCGTACTTTGGTTCTATAAAGTTGTAGTTAGCCTTTAAATATGTTACTTTAGTTACAAAACGAGTTTAGTTAGCACCTCACCATGGAGAATTTCTGCACAGGGTGTTGGCACACAAATTAATGACAGAGAGCAATAATATATCTAACCTGCACAAAATTTGTAGACTGATTCTGTGCCTGTGCTCCAAAATGTTACCTTTGGGGGGAGTCTAGAAAAGACACTGACCAAAGAATGATGGGACGATTCTTTCATAGCAACAGTGTATATCAATTTTCATTCTGATGATGTGTGTTAAGTGATTATTAGTGTATTATTATTATTTTTTTTTTGTATGAAGTAATTAAAAAAAAAAATACGATTCATGTGCTTTAATCAAGCAGCATTGTTGCACAAACTTATTTCACATTTTTAAATTTTACAAGCTTGAATTACACCATGTAAATTTGTTCTATGTTGTGTATGTTGCATAATATTGAAGAGTATATGAAAATGGTACTTATAAATGACATGTACTCATATAAATGTGATATCTGAAAGTAAATGTTGAGTTAATAATTTGGAGATATACTTACATGAGCATACCAAGTGTCCAAAATGTATTTTGTAAGTAACTGATGTAGAGGTGTGGGAATCTTTTTTTTTTTTTTTTTTAAGTGTAAACAGTGTCCCTGTTATAAACTTCTCCATATGTTTAACAATTTTATTTTAAGTCTTTTGTTCTATATACTTGGATAGATACTAAATTTTCAGTTACTTGGGAAGATGGCAAACCATATATATGGCATCAGGATATGAAGTGCTGTCATTTAAATGCAGGTTATTCATGCCTTCCTACTTTAGGTTTTAAGGTTAAGCTATTGGTTAGGTTTTATAATGTAGAAAAGTCTAAATAAATAAACATTAGTTATCTAGCCAAATCTTTATTTACCTAAAGCCAAATATTAACCCATTTCTGCTGGGAACGGCATGCATGTATCAACCACATCCACTGTGATTTTAGTTTAGTAATTATGTTTATACTTAGATGGCTCCACGAGTGCTTAGACATCAAGGAGTCCATTTTTAATTCTGCATATCTGTTTCTTTGATTTTCAGAAATATTATTTTTAATTTCTTATTGCTCGTAGTAATGTAACCCACTAGGGATGATTCCTTTGGAGTGCTGTACACCCTACTTTCTGGGTGGCTCATATACGGGCAAGTGGCTGCTGCTGGGAACCCCTGCCCAGTTTTATACCCTATTTATAGCCTTGGGATGATATTGAAGTTTATGCTTTTGAGAACTGAACACGATGTTTTGCGTGCTTGTAAAGCTAAAATGCAATCTGAACACTTGTTGCAATGGTTGGAAGTTTTAGTGTAGAGTCCAGACTCTATTGTAATGCCAGGTGTGTTACTCTCAGTAACATATTTGTTGACATATTGTGAGGGTAAATCAGAGTTTTAACAAAAAAAAAATGTTTTGCGTGCACTGCATTACAAGGTGGCATGCCATGCCTCAAATCACCCATAGGTGCATAGTCCAATGTCACAATTAGTCTTCAAATCTTGTAGACCTTCAACCTGAACCTCGCCCACTTGGTTGGGTTGTAGGTCTTGAAGCCAAGCTGTCCACAGAACTTCCACAACAATTCGTCGATGGTGATGAACTGTGCTGGGATGAATGTCGCCCAAAATGAGTCCACGAGCTTGGGGAGTGGTAATTGGGGAGTTTCACCTTCCCCATTACCATGCGGAAACAAAGGTATGCCATAACCTCCTGCCTGGATGTGTACATCCAATTCCTCATGTAAGGGGAGGCAGCAGGAGGGTGGGTAACCACATACCTGTGGGAGTGTAAAAGTAAAACAAGTAATACATTCTGACTGCTCAATGTAAGAGAAATCTTTGAAATCCATGATGGTGGGGAACATTGTCTCTGTGTTGCCAAATGAACTTCTTGCTCCCTGGATCATTCCTT
>NC_061819.1:22651552-22659052 GCF_019202785.1 Penaeus chinensis | reverse complement strand
AATGAAGATGTGCCATTCTCTCTTGCCAAGGTACAGCACCTCTGGTAAGGAAAAATTCTCGGAAAGTATCCCTTACAATTTTAGCATCATTTGAGTGGCCTCGTGCAATTGCTTGAAAGTTTTCCATCATATTTGGCAACTCCTGCCATTCGCCCTGAAGCACAACTGTTGCAAAAATGATGTCTTTTATATTATTTGGTTTAGATGCAATTGGCTGCATAAGTACTCTAAACTTTGAGGCAAGAATGCCAAATGCATTTTCAGAGACTCTTCTGGCTCGTGACAATCTGTAATTAAAAATTGTTTGTTCTTTGGTGATGTTTCTTCCAGGATATGGCTTCATTAAATAGGTCTTGAGTGGAAAGGCATCATCACCTACTATAACATATGGAGCCTTTATATTTGTGAAGGGCAAATTTTCAGATGGAGGGATTTGCAACTGCTGTCTCTCTATGCATTCACGGAGTGTACATTTATCCCATACACCAGCATCACTTGCACGGCCCTTTGCTCCAACATCTACATATAAAAACTTGTAATTGGCATCCACTAAGGCTAGCATTATGATGCTGTGGTTCGTCTTGTAGTCATAGTACTCTGAGCCAGAATTTGCAGGTTTCCTTACGAGTACCCGTTTGCCATCCATGGCTCCTAGACACAAGGGAAAATTCCATAAGTTATGGAATCCAGAAGCTACATCTTGCCATTCCTCTGATGTTGTTGGAAGCTTGAGATACGAGTCCTTCAGCACAGAGTAAATGGCCTTGCACACTTCTGGAATTATGGCTGCTATCAGGTTGTGGCTCATTCTATAGGACCATGCCAGTGCACGCCTTGATTGTCCTGTTTTAAAAAGGAAAGGAAATCTCTAAGAACCATGTAAATTGTTAAATAGCTATCGATAAATCATCACCATCGTCCCCGCTGCGCGGGGACGATGGTTCTTTCTTGAGGACAAGTGTGACCACATCCCCGTCTACCGATAATAGCTGGTGTTCGTGTGTAGGGGAGATCTCCTCATACAAGTAACTAGTGTGACCGTAACTACTTAAGGTGTGCAAGTCATGTAAAAAGGATGAAAGGCTGACTTCGTGCCAGGCATGAACGGCCTAGGGGAGCCATTGGCACAGTATTATCCCTGTTAGTTATATAGCCCTTATCCCTCAAGGGGCTCCCCATCATACTCCTAGCTTGCCAAGGCCAGTAATGAAGATTTTTAACCCCCTAATAGGAGTATTGAGACTTGGCCCTTTGTTTCCTGAACCTAGGGTCTCCATTGACCACAACTCTGCCACTGCTGCTGCACAGCCCGCTGCCCTCTGTGTACCCAATCTGGTCATGATCATGAAACTGCTGTGCACAGTCATGCGCATGTGCCAATTGCCGTGGCTTCCATAATGTATATTATAGGGGCTGGTCTATCTTCACGTTTGAGTCTGAGGTGGCAATTCTCAGATTTAAACTCTAGACAGGAAGCACATCCACAAGGTTTTTCTCTAACTCCCAACTCCCGTGCTGCCCTTCACTCTGCCCCTCCCCCTTCCTCATTTCCTCCTCTATCTTACATTTCCAATTCTATCCTCTTCCTCTCCCAATCAATTTTTTTTGCAGTTCTTAATCCAGACACTCAAATCTCTACCACTGTCCCAACACCCATCTTCTACCACACACCCTGTTCCATTTACCTCTTCCTTTAACCCTTAGACGCCTATCTCCTCTCCTCCCCCTCATAAGAAAACCTTTGTTTCTCATACCTCCCTAATCAAATCCACTTCAGAAACTCTCGAAGACATTCAAATCTATCTAATCATGACCCGGGATAACATGCCTACACCGCATCCATCTTCCAATCTCTCTGTTCCCATTCCCCCTACACAAAGTAACTGCCGACATCCATCTTCCTCCTATTCATGTTCCTCCAGCACCCCTTCCTCCCACTCCCTCCCAACACATCCCATTCCGCCCTGCTTTACCTGCCTCGCCCACCCTTCCTTCCCCATTATCCCTTTCCCCTGGATACACATGCGGCTCTTTATCACAACAACCCCTGTCCCTGTATCTCTCCCCTTCTGACATTTCTCATGAAACTGTGATCTAATCTCCCTTAAACCCCTCTTCTCCTTTAGCTAATCCCTACGGATATCTTTGCAGAATCCCACACTCCTTCCTTTGACAACTGTGATATAATCACCCTTGTTAATCCCTACCTTAGCTCATTTACTCACCCCCCCTACCCTTACCCCTCTGCCCCTTTTATCGCCATACTCTCTTGAACTGCTATATGACTTTTGACGTATAGAACAGTTAATAATCAAATAACCTCCCTCTTTAGCCTTTTCACTACTTCACCTTTCTATAGTGCTAGAAAAAAAAAATATTTTGCTTTGTAACCATTAACCATTAACCATTATGTGTATGTGTATGTATATGTGTATGTATACGTGCCTGTGTGTTTTAAAAGTCCCACTTTTCAGAAAATAGTTATTGATAAAATAGAGACATGTATGTTATCATACTAATTTTGTTGTCGTATGAACACAGGTCACGAAATGTATTATTTTACCAAACTATCTATTCATCGGTCAATTATCACAAATATGTATACATGAGCGTGCGCGGACATATGGGTGTGTACGTGTAACACACACAGATAAGCAGGAGGTAAATTGTGTTCATTGATTTGAAAGTAGATATGTTCTCTACATATGCCACAATTGAAACTGAATAAAAACCAAATATGGTTAATAAACACAGTGATGCATAAAAGTCTAGCCAACAACATTGCTAATAAAGAAAACGTACATAAAGTACATCCATAGAAAATGTAGCATTAGTAAGTAGTCAAGGGAGACTAAAACAAATATTTTTTATACTTGCATCTTAATACGAATATTCTGCTACTATATTATTTCTATATGATTATATAGAGTAACTTCAGGAATTATTTTGCGTAGCAGTCTTTGTTCAGATATTTAAGAAATGCTTCATTAGTGACTACTGACAGCTACAGAATATGTGATCCCAGAATTCAGGATAAATAAAGTCGTCAGCCATAAGATAGATATACAGTGTAAGGATTGTTTCTAAATTTTCTATTTCTCATGTTACTTATAAGTAATTTCATGAATAGTTAAATAAAGAATACTATACAAAATAATACCTAGAATTACTCTATAGAGTAAAATACGATTAAAAATACAGCAACAGCATATTGATATGAAAATGCAGAGAATCATCATTATAGAAACCGGAAGTACCTGAGAAAAGGCTAGTAGAAGCATTTCCTTTCCAGGCACCAAAACTTCCACCTACACCAACCCCTCTTCCTTCCCCACTATCCCTTCCGCTCCCTACTGGATACTCACATGAATCCCTTTTGTCACAACAATGATCCCACATCCCCTGATAAGCCCCCTGATACTACGCCTCCTTGCCATGATCCCCTACCTCAGCCCCCGGATCCCCCTACTTCTCCAGCACCTATTTCTACCCTTATCGCCTGGTAATTGCTTCACAGTGGCTCTTCTACATTGAAATACTCGAGGTTTTCGTTCCCACAGAACTGATCTCCGTCACCTCACATCTTTAAACCCTAAAACCCATCCATTATTTGTCTCCAAGAGACTTTCCTAACACATCCTCCAGTGCCGATTCTAAATAATCATATTGTATCATCCCCTCCCTTTCAAACCACTGTCCCTTGCACAGTTATTTGCATCTTTCTTCTACAATAGTTTAAATTTACTTTCCCCCTTCTCTTTCCACTGACTGACAAGCCTTTGAAACTTTACTTTCTCAACTCCAACTACCATATCTCATTGTTGGTGATTTCAACTGCTGTCATACTCTTTTGGGTGACTCCACCACTACTCCCTGAGGCTGTTCCCTTGAACGCTTTCTTTCTAACACTGACCTTATCCTTCTTAATTCATACCATCCCACCCCCTTGAGGTTTTCCTGTGCTCTCCTTCTCTTCATCTAGACTTTTACTGGTCAGTTATCACTTCCCTATTCTCCTTTTTCCTACTTCCTATGTCCCCACTCCCACGCTAGTGCTTTGATAGAGCAGACTGGCATACTTTTACCTTTCCCTCTACTCTTCCTCTTCCCTCATCATCCTACTCTTTCACCTCTGATATGCTTTCATATTTCACAGTCACTGTCCTGAGTGCCTTTACAGCTATTCGCCGAACTCTCCGTCCATATACATCTAAATGTGTTCCATGATGGAACACTGGAACACTGGATGGACCAAAGCGCTTCGACTGAAGCGTGCAACGTGTAATAGTTATCACTACAAGTGAAACAACCCTAGGCAGTCATCAGCCCTAATCAGTTTTAAAAGAGCATCCGCACGACTACGCTGCATAATCCGAAGCTCTATTAAAACCAGCTGGCAAATTTATGTTTCAACAGTTACCTCCTCTACTACATCTGTTTCTAAATTATCGGGGAAACTTCCCCCTCATCCTGTCCCGGCCTTCCATAACTGTAATACTCTCACCTCTGAACCTTTCCCAGTTGCTACTGAACTCCTCCTTCTCCTTTATATTGCCCCCTTTTTCCCTGCTGAACTTATTTCTGCTTTACACTCGCATCAAACACGAAGGCATACATTACCCTATGCTGCAACATCTCCCACATACTTCCTAATCCTTCATACTAGCAATCTTCAACAATATTTGAACAACTGGAAACTTCCTTCTCTCTGGCTTGAATGCATTTTCCTACCTTTCCTTAAACCTAATAAGTCCAGCACCCTCACGTCTAATTGCTCTAACTAGCAAAATGCTAGAAAGAATGGTAAACCTACACGTAATGTGGTACCTTGAATCCCACAGCCTTCTCTCTTCCCAAATTGGATTCCGTCGTGCTCGAAACACAGCTGACCCACTTGTACATTTTGAAAATTACGTCACATGCCTTTGTACACCATAACTCAGTATTAGCCGTTTTCTTCGGCCTGGAAAAGGCACATAATACTACATGGCGATACCACATTCTTCAGCAGTTATCATATCATGGTACACGAGGGAACGTATGTGTATTCATTAAATCTTTCCTTTCCAATCGTACCTTCCGGATTAAATATGCCTCTTCAGCCTCACCCTCCTTTTCTCAATTTCAAGGTGTCCCATAAGGCAGGGTACTCAGCACCACATTATTCCTTCTAGGCTTGATTTCGATATTACCACCAAGTATCTGATCCTCCCTGTATGTAAATAAATTTATCATTAATGCCTCGGGCCATTCCACACCTGCCCTCCATCAACTAATCCAGTCTGCAATATCTTTTATCTCCTCCTGGGGCCACTGACCACGGCTTCTGATTTTCCACCTCCAAATCCTTCTCCATCCTTTTTTTTTTTGAATACGTAAAGGTCCTCAACCTCCACTCTCTCTATATGATACTCCGCTCCACTTCCGCTCCTCAGGCAAATTCCTTGGTGTCATTTTTTACTCCAAACATTCCTGTTGAGGCCACATCCTCTACATCAAAGAAAGAATCCATTACCACCTCCAACTCCTACAGGCTCTCTCATATATCCTGAGGTTCAGACAGCAAAATTCTCCTCCATCTTTATACTACGTTGATCCTCCCCACTTTTGACTATGGCTGTCATATCTGCTCTCCTGCCTCTACCTCTATACTTATTCACCTTGAAGCTATCCATCACTGCCATCTACGTTTAGACCTAGATGCCTTCCGCTCCTCTCCAGTTGAGAGCCTCTACGTTGAATCAGACCTACCATACCTCTCTCGACGCCCTGTCTTTCTCTCACTCCATAGCTATGCACGTTTTCATCATTTTGTTCTCTGCATTACCTGTCACTCAATCCCTACTTCCTACCATTACCTCCACCACGCATACCTACTCCTTTCTCTGTCTGCATGGATGCGTTGCTCTCCTATACACCCTTTTCTTACCTCCGATCTTTTTCTACTCATAAATATCCGCCTCAGCTTGTACCTTCCTCCCGTATCCACTCCCCTGTCTTCCCTGATACACTAAAATCACATTAGCATGCTCTGCCGCCTTGTACAATCCCATCAACCCAGATTTTTACATATACCAGCCTCTGACTGATATCTTCACTTCAAATCTTCATCCGCTGGCCTTCATTCTGGTCCAGCCTTACCACCAATAAAAACCTTCCATCTTCCCTTAGTCAATCTCATTCATCAGGATAGAGGATAGGGAAATATTCTTGCCCAATTATGGATCGGACACACTCGTCTCACACATTCTATCTCATGTCACGATCCGATCCACCTCTATGCTCCTCATGCAATGTTCCCTTTTCAGTCCCACACATTGTACTATCCTGTCCCCCTTTACAACAAACAGCCCGTACCTCTGCTTTTCCTCACATGTTCTCATTTCCCTTACCTTCAATTTGTTGGACATCTAGGAATCCATTACCTTTTCCTTTGACAACTTTTAACATCCCTTACCTTATACTATACTCCATCAGCTCCCCCACTCTACCCCTTTTCACTACCGTGCTACCCTCTAGTACTGTTCAAACCCTCTAGTCCTGCTTAAAAAAAATCAAAACTATGTAACTGCGTCTCAGATACGATCTAATAAAGTTCGTGTAAACTGCATACATACATACATACAGACAGACAGACAGACAGACACACATATATAAATATATATATGTATATATATTATATATATCTATATATTTATATACATATCTATATACTTATATATATATATATTTATATATATAAGTATATAGATATATATAAATATATATATATATATATATATATATATATATATATACATGTATATATAAATGTATATATGTATACATACACACACACACACACACATGCACACACACACACACACACACACACACACACACACACACACACACACACACACATATATATATATATGCATACATACATACATATATATATATATATATATATATATATATGTGTGTGTGTGTGTGTGTGTGTGTGTGTGTGTGTGTGTGTGTGTGTGTGTGTGTGTGTGTGTGTTTGTGTTTGTGTTTGTGTTTGTTTGTTTGTGTTTGTGTTTGTGTTTGTGCGTGTGTTTGTGTGTTTGTGTGTTTGTGTGTGTGTGTGTTCGTGTGTGTATATGTGTGTGTAACACTTTAATTCACTTTACGTGTACATAGCAGATGTATAACATCGATATATGAAGATTATAAATATTATAAATGTACTAATAACATCGAGTAGCTCAAAAGAATATGGGCGTTAATTATTATCTGTCTCCAGGATGACAAAACAACCTCAATCTTTGATAGTTTTGTCCTGTTTATTTATATGTTTAATCGGCACTTGCTTAGTAAACATTCAATTATAAAAATATCAGTTATCAAAATTAACAAACACAAACAAAAAATCTAATGGCAAAGCTTCCACAAGGTATGTATAAACTTTGTAAACTTTATCAGTGACGTGACTTTATTTATACTGCTATTATAATGCTATTAATTTTAAAGCTGGAA
>NC_061819.1:22644052-22646552 GCF_019202785.1 Penaeus chinensis | reverse complement strand
CTTTCTTTATCAGGCCCAATGCACCAATTACAACAGGGATAGTTTTAGTTTTTAGGTGCCACATCATTTCAATTTCGATTTCTAAATCCTTATATTTTGTAAGCTTTCCATACACTTTTGAAGAAACATTTCTGTCTGATAACACACTCATGTCTATGAGAAGGCTGGTGTTATTTTTCTTGTCCTTAATGACTATGTCTTGACGATTGACCTGTATCGTACGATCAGTGTGTATTGGATAGTCCCATAGGATTGTGAAATCTTGTCCCTCTGTAACTGATTATGGGTGGTGTTCGTACCAGTTACTATATGTGTTCACAGAAAAATGTTTGCAGATCTTCCAATGCAGGTATTGTCCAACCCTGTCATGGCGGTTTTTGTACTCATCTGGCGTTAGGATAGAGCAGCCAGAGACAAGGTGGTCAATGGTTTCTGTTTTCTCCTCACAATACCGGCATTTTGGGTCAGCACCATTGTGCAGGACATTTGCCTGATAGTTTCGAGTGAGCAAGCTCTGATCCTGAGCAGCAAGAATAAACCCTCTGTTTCCCCTTTCAGTCCAGAGCTTCTCAGCCACCGATGGTTTGCGTTTTCATCAACATCAGCATTTGTAGCTCGAGATGCGAACTGTCCATGAAGAGGCTTTTCTTGCCATCGGGATTCTAGCTGCTTCACACCGATATTTTTAGCCATTTTCTCTTTGTTTTACAAGCATTCTCAGTTGGTGTTAAAAGGCTGTCATTTTCAATTTCAAGACTTAATTCGCGAGAAAATTGTTTAGATTCTATTGTAACAGAGTGTAATTTTTTTGCGTTTTCGTGCAAGTTAACTAATTGAAGTATCCAGTCATTTGCATTATCTAAGTACTGCGAAAGTCCTATAGTAGAGGTTTTATACGATAGTTCCAGTTGAATCATGCCTCTTCCTCCTCTATTTCTTGGTACATATAGTCGATCTACATCTGATTTTGGGTGATGCATTTTATGACTAGTAAGCTGTTTCCTAATTTTAGTATCTAATCTCCGTAGTTCACTCAAATTCCAGTTGATGGCATTGAAAATGTACGTTACTACCGGTATTGCAAGAGGTTTTATAGCTGTTATTCTATTTTCAGAGTTCATTTCTGTTCTCATGATCGACCTTACTTTCCGTTGCTTTCCTTTCTAATCTTTTCTTTCATTTTAGCGTGCTGAATACCATCTCCTTCATTAACACCAAGATATTCATAACTTCCTTCTTGATCTAGTTCCTTTATTACAGTGTCGTCATCAAGAATTATGTTGTCTGTACAAACTAGCTTTCCGCGTTTAAATGTTGCCTTGGCACACTTGTCTAAGCCGAATTTCATGCCAATATCATCACTAAATGCTTTCACAGTTGTCAATAACCCTACAATTTCTCCTTCATTACAAGCATATAGTTTCAAATCGTCCATATAAAAGAGATTATTTATTTTCCTGTCATTGATTTTATATCCAAAACCTGTTTCATTTAGAAGTTGGGAAAGAGGTATCAGTGTCATACAAAAAAGAAGAGGGGAAAGAGAGTCACCCTGAAAAATCACACATTTGATTCGCATACCATTTGAAGATAAGATACCATTCGAGTGGGAAAGAAAAAGATTGGTTTCCCATAACGTCATAGTTGTTCTAAGAAATTAATGAGAGTAGGTGACACTTTAAACATTCCGAGACATCGTAGAATCCATGAGTGAGGAACACTATCAAAGGCTTTTTTTGTAATCAATCTATACGGTGCTTAAGTTCTTGTGTTTATATTTTGCGTTTTCTAATATAATTTTATTGATAAGAAGTGGGTCTTTGCAGCCGTAGGATCCTTTTCTGCATCCTTTTTGTTCAGTGGGGAAGATGTTTTGTTCCTCCATGTGTGCATGTGTTCTTTCGGACAGAATTGATGTTAGCAGTTTGTAAGATGTATTAATGTTATTATTATTATTATTATTATTATTATTATCATTATTATTGTCATTATTATCATCTTCAATATTGTTAGTATTATCAACATTGTCATTAGTATTATTATCATTAGTATTACTGTTATTATTATTATTATCATTATCATTATCATTATTATTATTATTATTATTATTATTATTATTACTATTATAATTTTCGATATCATTATTATTAATTTTACTATTATTATAACTATGATCATTATTATTATTACTACCACTACTGCTATTATCATTATTATTAGTATAATCATTATCATTATCATCATCATTATCAACATTAATATTATCATCATCATCATTATTCATTACCATAATAATTTCCATTCTTGCTTTTGTTTTTATTATTGTCATTCTTATAATTAATATTATGATCAATATCATTTCACTTCTGCATATCATTATTCATATTATTGTCATTATTACTATTGTCATCATCATTATTGTTATCATTATTGTTTTTTATCATTCTTCTTCTTCTTTCCACTTTTATTAGGCTTCTTGATTTATTATTATCATCAATAT
>NC_061819.1:22601552-22604052 GCF_019202785.1 Penaeus chinensis | reverse complement strand
TGATAAAAATGATAATGATAATAATGATAATGATGATGATAATGATGATAATAATAATGATAATATTAATAATAATAATAATGATAGTATTGCATTGGTGACAATAATATAATAATAATAATAAAAGTGATAATGAAAAGATTATAATAATAGTAATAATGATAATAATAATAATGATAATAGTAATAACGATAATGTTGATAATGATAATGATAATAATAATTATTACAATAATGATAATGATAATAGAATAATAATAAAAACAACAACAGCAACAATTATATTCAATATTATAATAATGATAGTAACATTAATAATAATCACAACAATAGTAGCTTTTATGATAAGTAATGTCAGCAATAATAACAAGATCAATAAAGATCAAAATTATGGTCATCATCTGGCCGGGGTGACTGAGAGCGCGTGAGGCTGGAATGGCTGGAAGGCTGGAAGTGACCTCATTTTTATTTTTTTTTTACAGTGTTATTCTGAAAATGAGATATTTCTATTTATGTTGATTTAAGATTTATTTTCTCTCTCTCGAATTTCTCTCTCTTTTTCTTTCTCTGTCTCTCTCTTTCTCTTTCTCTGTCACTCTCTTTCTCTCTCGAATTTCTTTCTTTCTCTGTCTCTCTCTCTTTCTTTCTTTCTCTGTCTCTCTCTCTTTGTCTCTCTCTCTCTCTCTCGCTCTATCTCTCTCTCTCTCTCTCTCTCTCTCTCTCTTTCTCTCTCTCTGTCCCACTCTCTCTGTCTGTCTGTCTGTCTGTCTGTCTGTGTGTCTGTCGGTCGGTCTGTCTGTCTCTCTCTCTCTCTCTCTCTCTCTCTCTCTCTCTCTCTCTCTCTCTCTCTCTTTATCTCACTCTCTTTGTCTGTGTGTCTGTCTGTCTGTCTCTCTCTCTCTCTCTCTCTCTCTCTCTCTCTCTCTCTCTCTCTCTCTCTCTCTCTCTCTCTCTCTCTCTCTCTCTCTCTCTCTCTCTCTCTCTTTCTATGTCTCTCTCTCTCCCCCCTCTCTCGCATGCCTACTTATGATTGTTTTCCAGTGATGCATCTGACGGCATTTGATTTTGCTATATTATTCTAAAGTGAGAGGAAAACATTTCATCACAACAATTTTTTTTTCTTTTAATTTGCTTTCAACGATATCAACATTCGTAAAAATGTAACTGCAACGCGTGTCGACAGGATGCAGACGAGGATGCAGAACTTCCATCCACCTTTGGGAATATTGACAAGACTTCTCCTTATTTGGGACACCAGAGTGAGTAATATGCTAATGTGGCTGAATAATAACATGTACAATAATAACAGTCTACGGCTGTTCATTTTCTCATAGACATATAGCTGGAAAAAATATACATGTAATCAGCTTAACAGTACGTAATCGGGAGGCCATTGGGATTACTATGGGAAAGCCTGAGGTAGACTGACGAAATAGATGAAATAGAGAGAGAAAGATGGTGTTGGTGTATTGCATGATATAAGCTCAACTCGATTAAGTGTCTTGATTAACACATAAAACTGTAACTGTAGCCCATATTTTTTTTTTAGCGTTTTCGTTTAATCTTATTTCAAAATCATATATTTTCACGTGTCTTTCACTTGGAGTTTTCCCATAAACTTTATGAGGAATCTACCGTGTGCTTTTATGCTCAGCGAACGAAGGGACTTACGCAATCGCTTCCCACATTCCCAAGATTTCTCCAAGACTCTTATTGGTTTACTGATATACTTGCTCGTAGAATCTTATCTGTTCATCCTCTTGGATTGCCTCGGAGCGTCGACGGCGGTAGGAGCGGACTTTGGGTACTTTTAATAATACTGGCGTCTTACTAATACATTTTACTGTTACTAATACTTGCATCTTACTAATACATTATACTATGACTAATAATTTAATTTACTGGTATATATTTTTTTTACTATTATTAGGATTCTCTTCATTAAGTTATGACAGTTTATTAGAGATTAAGTAGGTTAGCAATTTACCTGAATGTCATTGTTTGAAAATCGCGTAGAAATGGCAATGGGATGTTTGTATTTATGCTTCCCTTACTGTGGTATATTCTCCTTATATAATACCGATGACTGTGATACTTACATAATAACGAGAAGATGTAGGCTCCAAATATGTCTATGTCACTGATTTGCTACAGGTTAAAGGGTAAAAAAATAAATAACGTATTATCCGCCCCCTTCCTCCTCCTTTTTTAAAAAATTTCTATCCTCGTTTTTTTGCTCATCCTTTCTCTCCCCTTTCTCCCATCTATCCCTTTTCTGGTTCTTTCTTTCTCTTCCCTTTTTATTTCTCGGCGCGTGACCTTTTCCGCTGCCTTAGGAAGGGAAGAGGATGGATGTTATGGGATAAAATTGCGATAAGAAAAGTTCATTCTGAATTCCTTACCGATAAGACTTCCGCGCGTACGTCATGACCCCGTGACGTCATGACCCCGTGACGTCATGACCCCGTGACGTCGCTCGTTCCGGAGCCTGCTGATTAGCG
>NC_061819.1:22581552-22594052 GCF_019202785.1 Penaeus chinensis | reverse complement strand
ATATCAACTAATTTTCGTGTATAAATGCATGAATATGACATATATATATATATATATATATATATATATATATATATACATAGACACACATACACACACACACACACACACACACACACACACATATATATATATATATATATATATATATATATATATGTGCATATATATATATATATATATATATATATATATATATATATATATATATACATACATACATATATATATATATATATATATACATACATATACTTATACACACACACACACACACACACACGCACACACACATATATATATATATATATATATATATATATATATATATATATATATATATATATACATGTATGGATACACACACACACACACACACACACACACACACACACACACACACACACACACACAGAGACACGCACACACACACACACACATACACACACACGCACGCACACACGCACATAAACATACCTGCATATATATATATATATATATATATATATATATATATATAATGTGTAAATGTATGTATATATACATAAATATATATATATTCATATACTTATATATATATATATATATATATATATATATATATATATATATATATATATATGTATATATATATTATGCAAATGCAAATATATATCTATATATAGACAGATAGATAGATAGATATTATATATGTTATATATATACATACACACACACACACACACATATATATATATATGTATATGTTATATATATATATATATATATATATATATATATATATATATATATATATATATATATATATATATATATGCACACACACACACACACACACACACACACACACACACACACACACACACACACACACACACACACAATCCATATACATAAACTGCATATACATGTATGTACTGTAATTTTTTTTTTGTTGTCCACTCTTAACCATTCTAGTTGATCAAAACCAGGGGAAATTTTTTAACTCTTTCAATCTGGGTTTTATATGTTGTTCCCCATATTCTCGAGCAATAATTTATAATGCTGAGTACTAATGATTGTACAACCATCGTTCGTGTGTCAGTTTCAAACCGTTGCTCTATTAAGATACAGTAGTGTACCGATTACTTTTCTATGCATTTCATCAGTATGCGAGTTGAAGAGCATATACTGATCAAAGTAGACTCCTAGGTTTTTGACATTTGTGCTCGGTGTTATAAGATATCCATTGAAGTTTATGACAATATCTTCTTGTAGTTGTGATATATAGTGCCGTGAACCAATAACTATGCATTGAGTTTTCTTCTCATTAAGAAGTAATCCATTTCTTTGAAAGGACATTTTTACTGTCGATAAGAGATTCTCTGCTCTTTCTATCAATTCTGAGATGCAGTCAGGATTTCCAGTCTGAAGTAATTGAGTGTCGTCTGCATACTGAGGCAAGAAACAGTCTGGAAGATAATCTGATAGGTCGTTCACAAAGATTGAAAAAATATTGGGCCAAGTACAGATCCTTGAGGAACACCAAATCGACATTTCTTGGTGTTGACAAAGCATTAACTGATTCTTACCAACTGTGATCTATTCACAAGATAGTTATGAAACCAGAGTAGAAATTTGTTTAGTTTCAAACATTTGTTGATTAGTATCTCGTGGTGAACACTGTCCAAAGGCCTTGGACAAGAAGAAGAAGAAGAAGTAGAAGAAGAGATATTTTCTTGTCAATATTGTTATAGATCTTATCTGATATCTGGAGGAGAGCTGTTTCTGTTGACAGCTTTTGTCTAAAACCATGTTGACTATCAACCAACAGTCGGTTTGACTCCAGAAATGAAATCAGCTGGTCGGCGACAATTTTCTCCAAAGTCATAGTAAATATTAGGAGTAAAGATATAGGCCGATAGTTATTAACATCATCGATGTCACCAGCTTTATGCAGGGCAATGACATGAGAGATTTTCCATAAGTCAAGAAATGCGTTAGTGGCAATTGAGGTATTGATGATAATCATAATGTAGAATAAGTAATCGGTAGTGAATTAGATTCTTTTAAACCTTTTATAGTTAGAATAACTGTGTTACAATCCACAGGTTCAGGTTTGAAGGTAAGAGATCTACTGTCACAACCATTAACATTAGCATCATCAGACGACAGACTTACTTGAGTTTTTTCGAAAGCAAGTCTACCGGTATTTGCAAAGAAGTGATTGAATTCCTCCGTTCTCTCATTTATATTCTTAATGTCTTTAGTTTGTCTAGAAATGCGCTCTGTTTCAGGAATCATCTTTCTGATAGTTTTCCATGTAGCGCTAATATTATACCTTTCATTTTGGAATGTTTCTTTGTAGTATTACTTTTTGCTTCTGTCAATAAGAGATTTCACGCGTTTCTTTTCTGCCTTGTATTCATGGCGTAAATCCATATTGAGATTATTTGCCTTCAAGCATTTTCTCAGTTGTTATATAGCTTTCATTGCAGCTTTAATGTCATTCGTTATCCACGGTGCTGAAGGTCGCGTTATCTCCCTAGTTACAATTGGTGCACAATTGTTCATACATTTCTGGAACGCGTCAGTCAAACATTTTACTTGTGCATTTACGTCATCAGTTTGTAGAATTTTGTTAAGGGTAGGAGCTTCTTCCAGCAGTAAATTACAAAAGTAGTTTTGGCTGTAATTCTAAAGTCAGCGAAAGGTAGGGACCACTGGTTGTCTTTTTGGTTTGGTTATATTCAGAGTAGCAGCTATGAGCTCGTGATCTACCACTGGGTATGGAGATATTCCGACATCAACTTATCATTTCTGATCATATAATGTTGCAGAGGTGGAAGTTATCCTAGTTGGTCTATCTATGACCTGTGTTAATTTCATATCCTTAATTAAATTAGCCATTTTGTTATCAGGTGCTAATATATTATCATTAATATCACCTAGTATAAAAAACGGACTTATTCCGCAGACAAATGTTCTTGAAACAATCCAAAACATAGATGAAGGACATAACAGGTTTATGAGGATGTCGATAGATGCATCCAACAATGACAGAGGGCAGTTTCCTGTGTTGTATTGAAATCGAGATATCTTCAACACCTTCTACTTCAACATGTCCTATGGTTATTTCTGTAAACCATCCCTAACATACACACACACTCCTCCTCCACGGCCATTGCGAAAAAAACATTAAAAGAAGATATATTCACCAAAGAATCACACTTGGGAGGAGCCACGTCTCACTTATGCATAAAATATCAACACATCTATCATTGACTAGCATTTCTATTTCATCTTTATGACACAGGAGGGATTGAGCATTTAGATGTACAATATTTACGAGGTCCTTGTTCTGTTTACCTTTCCTAATTTTGGCCCCGTCTCCATGGCCAATTTCCTATGAACTGTAATTGTCGAAAAGTCGACTTTTGTGAACATACAGATGGCAGGAGGTACATTTGACTTTGTGGTCTTATCTGCAATTAGACTGTCTGTGGTTGAACTCTCCAGAGAGAGAAAAAAAGAGAAAGATATATAAATAGATAGATATAGAGATAAACAGATAGAAAGATAAATAGATATATAGGTAGACATATAGATAGAGAGAGAGAGAGCGTGAGAGAGAGAGAGAGAGAGAGAGAGAGAGAGAGAGAGAGAGAGAGAGAGAGAGAGAGAGAGAGAGAGAGAGAGAGAGAGAGAGATGGAAAAAGAAAAAGAGAAAGAGAGAGAGAGCGTGAGAGAGAGAGAGAGAGAGAGAGAGAGAGAGAGAGAGAGAGAGAGAGAGAGAGAGAGAGAGAGAGAGAGAGAGAGAGAGATGGAAAGAGAGAAAGAGAGAAAGAGAGAAAGAGAGAAAAAAAGAGAGAAAGAGAGAGAGAAAAAGAGAGAGAGAGAAAGAGAGAGAGAAAGAGAGAAAGAAAGAAAGAAAGAGAGAGAGAAAGTATGTGTGTGTGTGTGTTTGTGTGGTACCACCTCCCAAAATACCAGCTCTGAAACCCCCTACCGGCTGGCCTCTCCCCAGCCGTAGTAACACAGAGGAGCACGTGTGGAGCGCGTGGTTTTTGCGTGCACATGAAGAAGAAAAAAAAAAATGGAAGATGAACAAGAGAATGAAGAAGAAAGTGAAGAAGAAGAAGGACTAATAAAAAAGAAGAAATATAAGGAAGAAGATGAAGAAGAAAATGATGGAGAAGAAGGAACAAAAATAAAGGATGGTGAAGGAGAGAATGAAGAAGTAATTGAAGGAGAAGAAAGAAAAAAAATGAAGATTAAGAAGAGGATAAAGAATAAAATGAAAAACAAGGGGAAAATAGGAAGATGAACAAGAAAATTAAGGAGAAGAAAGAACAAAAAATGGAAGATGAAGAAGAGAATGAAGAAAGTGAAAGTAAGCAAGAAGATGAAAAAGAAAATGAAGGAGAAAAAGGAACAAAAAGAAAGTAAGATGAAGGAGAGAATGCAGAAGAAAATGAAAAAGAAAATGAAAGAGAAGGGAAAAAAGGAAGATGAAGAAGAAAATGGGGGCGAGGAAAGAAAAAGAAGGAAGATGAAGAAGAGAATGAAGAAGAAAATGAGGGAGAAGATGAAAAAAGGAAGATGAAGAAGAGAATGATGAAGAAAATGAATGTGAAGAAGAAGAAGGATAATAATAATAATAATAACAATAACAACAATAATGGCAGTAATAACAGAAGAAGTAATAATGATATTTATGATGACAATACAAGTAATAGTGATGATGATAATGGAAAATAGTAATGATAAGGAGACCAACAACCAAAAATAGAAAATGATAATAACAATAATAATGAAAATTACCTCACCCCTAAAAATTATAATGATAATAATGATAATGGTATTAGTATAATAGTATTAATATGATAGCATTAATGTGGCCAAATGTAGAAAAGATATGAATGAGAATGTATTTCTGACGAAGATAAAATCGAAACCGGTCGAATACTTGTACTGCGAAAATATTCCCTTTCATATCTTATCTACAATAATAATGATAATAGTAATGATAATAATAATAATAATAATAGTAATATTAATATCATAATAATCTTCATCATCATCATCATTATCATTATCATTATCAGAATGATAATACTAATAACAATAATGGTGATAGTATTAATAATAATAATAATAAAAAAATAGAATAATGATAATTACAAAGATACTGATAATAATAAAAATCAGAGAGAGAGAGAGAGAGAGAGAGAGAGAGAGAGAGAGAGAGAGAGAGAGAGAGAGAGAGAGGAGAGAGAGAGAGAGAGAGAGAGAGAGAGAGAGAGAGAGAGAAAGAAAGAGAGAGAGAGAGAGAGACCGAACGCAAGAGAAAGAGAGCTCGCAAATCCACCCACACAGGGTCCCGTAATCTTCTTCGCCCCCGCCCCCCTCCCCTTCCACCGGCTCGTTCACATCCCATCCGAACGGGGACACATTGATTCCAAACAACAGGTGCCCCTTTCTTAAACAGCGAAGTGTGTTGCACTCGGACTCTCCCACGGGCTGGCTGCCGCGTCCCCACTGCCGGGCACAATAGGAAGCAGAAGGAGTGAGGCCAAAGCCATTAGTGGAGAGAGAAAGGTGCCTCGGTTTTCTCCCGCGCAAGAAGCGTACGTCTGGCATGCGGTGGACTAAATATTGTCCGCCTATGAACGCAATTACTTATTTTTCTTGCCCTTGAGGGTTATATAAGGGTTTGGGAGAGTTGAATTGATACTAGTGTGTTTTGGCAGTGACACACACACACACACACACACACACACACACACACACACACACACACACACACACACACACACACTCACACACACACACACACACACACACACACACACACACACACACACACACACACACACACACACACACACACACACACACACACACACTCACACACACACACACGCGCGCGCTTGGAATCCCTCGCTTTTTTGGTATTATAAGATGAATTTACTCAACGATTGAAAATTATTTGATGCAACAAAATTCGAAATTCGGAAAAGCGCGGGAAGCACTCCGGCATTCTTTATTTTTTTTCATTTATTTACTTTTTTCTCTCTGTATCTGTCTTAAGTTTATCTTAATTCATACTCATTCAATCTCTTATATTCATTCATCCACTCCCTCTTTCCTATTTTTCTCTCCTCATTCATCTATTCTCTCATTCCTTTTTCACGCTCTCTCTTTATTCAACGTCAAGAATGATTTCCGTCAAAAATGCTTATCCAATTAAATCAGTTAGGTTACGAGAGACGTTAAGTGATGCTCTCCAAGTAGACTTTGGCGATATAAAACTGGGATTGGCCATCACCTTTGAAGCACCGTTTCCAGTCACTCAAATATGATATTGAATTGATCGCCTTCATCCACCTGGAGGACTTATTAAGAGAACCTTGTCGACTGAAAAGAAAAAAATACGCAAGAGAGAAAAAAATGATTAAACGTTAATACAAGAGTGGACGGAACAGAAGTAAGGAAATAAATGACTAAATAGAAAAATAACATTAAGAAATGAAATTGAATCGTGAAGTTTCGAAATCGCCAAGAGTTCCTCATCAGGCGAAATAACAATTTCGTTTACGATTAAATGTATTTTTTATCTTGTAATACCTGTACAGATACTTAATTATTGTCTATAGATAAATAATGTTAATTAATAGTAAATTTTAATCTAAAAGAAATTATTGGGAAAAATAATTAGGTCTGTAACGTTTATGCGCACCAACTGGTAGCTCTCCAAAAGAGAGAGAAAAAAAAAATGTTCTTCAAATTCCACTTTCACTTCTATTACAAATTTGCTGGACTAAAACAAATGTTTTCTCAAAACTTTTTGGTATATTAAGAATGCGAGGTTCATTGAAGGCCTGTGGACTATGGTCTGTCTCATATCCCTTTCATATTGGTAATACGGTCTTGCTGTTTATTACCAGTGCGTTTGTCGTTATCATCGAAACGTGGCTAAAGCGTCTATTTCGGTTGAAGGCGGTATAAGCTCAGGATAATGTCTTTTGGTCAAACTATTTCTACCGCCTTATTTAGTCTGTCATGGCTGTGCTGCTTTCAGAGGAGCCAAATTGTATATACAGCTGTGATTAGTCTGTTAAGGCTTATCGTCAGCAGATAGCAAGGCTAGAGAGGATATTGTATAATTTTACGGCTTAATAGTAATCCCATACCAATGTCTTATTTTATTCAATTTCCTGAGATTACTTATGTACAATGGAATGAGGACTTACAAGTATTTTTGACAACATTTGTCAGTTAAACATAAAAATGTAATATATTTTACAGAGCACACACATATATTTTATTTATTGTACGAGAAATAAATAAAAGTAAACCAGAAATTCGTGACTAGGCGATTCTTAGGGATGACTGATATAACTGCGTTTCAGGGGAGACTACGATATTACTAAATTATCCCCCTTCTAGTGACGAGGAAGGAGGAACGATACAGATACAGAGGTTGAACATACAAAGGTTGGACATGGTCTGCGAGGTAGTTAGGTACATCTAGCAAGTAAGCAGTTCTAACACGATGGCGATTCCGCAAGAAGTCCCTTTCCGGTTGGTGGTAACAGTCTTCCTTTTCCGTCTAAGAACTTCATATGGACCTTCATATGGTGGCTGTAGTGACCGTCGGATGGAATCTACTCGCTTCTGACAGGACCGTTTACCTGAGGATGGTAATTGGAAGTACAATAACGTTGAATTACAAGCAAAGTCATAAGTTTGCTCCAAAGTTACAACTCAAACTGACTTCTCTGTCTGATGTTAAATTGGTTGGTACTCCAAATCTTGATAACTAACTAGCAATAAAGGCTCGTGCTACAGTATCAGCATGAATGTCAGCAAGAGGAATTGCCTCTAACCATCTAGTAAATTTGTCGACGCGGGTGAGGGGTGTACCTGTATCCTGGCAGGAGACCAACAAGATCAACATGAACGTGGTCGAATTTAGAGGTAACACTTAAATCTAGAGGTAACACTTTACACAAGAATGTGTCCAGTTTCTTACATCTTTGTTGATAGATGAATCTCGTGGTCAGAAGATGCTGTGATGCAAGGACACCAGAATGAGAGATGTCATGGAGTTGCTAGAAGATGGCAAGTCGATATTTCTGAGGTAGAAATGGACGAATGGTGTCAGTAGAAACATCATCATACAGGCCTACACCTGTTTCAGGAACTTTAATTCTCTTATTCATCTGAAAAGCAAGATTGTCTGCAGCTCAGAATCATTGGCTTGGTCTATGGCAATTGCTGCATAAACGATGAGGGAAGAATTGACAGCAGAAACATTGCGAGACAGGGTATCAGCTGGAGCATTATCTTGGCCTTTAATGTACTGGATGTCTGTAGTGAACTTCGGAATGTAGTCAATATGACGTTGTCGTGGAGTGTAGGTGGATTTGTTGGTGTTGAAGATAGTAGAGAGTGGCTTGTGGTCGGTGAAGATCTGAAACTTTGTGCTTTCTACTAAATGCCGAACCGTTTGATTGCTTAATAAACAGGTAAAAGATCAAATGTGCAAGTTTCGTTCAGGAATATTTAGTTTCTTTGAGAAAAAGGCTAAAGGTTTCCATCCATCTTCCACATATTGTTGCAGAACAGCTCCAGTGCCATTGTTGGAGGCATAAATAGTGGTGCATGTTGGGTCATTTTGAATGGGAAAGCTGAGTGCAATTACTACACTGAGGGTTTGCTTAGCAGCATTGTAGGCAATGTCAGCTTCAGGAGTTCAGACAAGAGCAAATGACTGACCTCTCTTGTGTGGTCTGATTTTGGAATACTGAGGTTGGAGAAGTAAAGAACAATTTGGGATGAATCTGTTGTAGTAGTTGATCATACTTAGGAATTCCTTGAGCTGATGCTGTGTAGTTGGCTTAGGAAACTGTTGAATGGCCTCACATTTGGCAGGAAGTGGAGTGATACCTGCTGCTGAAACTGTGTGGCTGAGAAAATCAACAGACGAAACTCCGTACACACTCTTGTCTACATTAATTTGGATACCGTAATAATTCGGACGTTTGAGGATTTGCATTAGATAATCCTGATCTTCATTCGATGTAACATATCAGGTTTTTCGCTGCCGAGTTCTTCCTAGCTGAGAAGTTCCTGAAGTCTGGTAGTAATCGAAGATTCCAGTCTCGACGGCAGTGCAATTATTCAGTACTTTATATGGCTCATCCGACCGTGCAGTAGTCGAAATGACATCTGAAACATCCATAAAATTTGTTAATTTAGGCTGCCTCGCGTTCCCATTTAGGCAACCCTGGAAGTTGCCTGAAAAATCGAAATATTTGTCAAGGGAGGAAGAACCGGTAGGGGCGTCGTGTCGCCATTACAGACTTAGCAAAGGTAGCAAAACCAAAAAAAAAAATTGTTTTACAATTTAAGGTCCCACTTATTTACACTTTCCCATTCATTCAGCTTTCATTGTTTCCTTTATTATATCCCTAGTCCTTAAGTGTTAGAGGAAAATATATCATGTTCATTTTATGTATAAGTTATAGTGCTTAGGAGGAAAATTACATATCTCCTCCTTATCTTGTTCTGATAGGTTAGACTTATTGGATGCCACTATCTTTTGTTTTGCTGGACATACTTGTATTTCTGTTTGCAGGATGTTTAGTTATGTTTGGAATGAACGGTGTCCAAATATGATTCTTGGGAACCTCTTTAGTTATTGTTTTTTGTTGTAATTTTCTGTTGGTTCAGAGTTCTTATATATTGTAATCTACCGTATACATACATACATACTTACACACACACACACACACACACACACACACACACACACACACACACACACACATGTATATATATATTCATCACAAGTAATTTTTTATGCAATAGATTAAAGATTTTCTTGTTGTGTTTAGAAACCTATCTTCCGTTTACTTTAAAGAACTCAAAATAAAAATTCAAAGCCAAATGCAGTAATAGAATATATTGCTGCGATATGGAGTAACTAATTATTGAAATAGATCTAAAATTTTGGAGAGTAGGAGTAAGGGAAAAGGACCCATGGCAATTGTGACTGTTTCCTTTTTTATTTTTAGGTACATGGCATGGTGTCCGTGTTTATATTCAAATAAGGTAACTCTTGACTTCTAAAATCAGATATTTCATAGCCATTGTCAAATTCACTTAGAGGCTAGTGTTTAAGCCGTGGTCACAGTGACACCAAATAAATGCAATGGTGTACAAATAACACAATAAGCAGGAACACTATAAATTGAAAATCATTTAAGTTAATAACCAATAAATCCAGGGGAGCTACGTTGCCGCAGCGCTTTCCTATCACACTCGGAAATACTTGTTCTTCGGCTCTGCGTACTTGAACGTAAAATAGAGTAATGCCAATGTAATAATTAGTAGAGTAATAATACGAAATGATAAGATATTTTATCCTTAATTTTACATATTGAACCCTATATTGTGTGACTTCATTTCATTCAGAAGAATGGAATATTTTCTACATATTAGTTTCAAAACACAATCAACTGAAACTCTATAAGCGTGAGACATGGGCAAATAAATATATATGCACCACCACCCATGTCAGCTGCAATGTTCTTCGTTTTGCTTTCCGAATGAACCAGAGGATGGACGAAAGTGCATTATCCGCAACACCTTAAGAATTTCGTCTTTAGTCCTTGGTCTTTGACACTCGGGTGAATCGGGAATCGCGAGAATCAACAGGATTTGGGTTGCAGTGACCTTTTAGAAGAAAGAGTATAAGGAAAAGATGATTGGATTAAAAAAAAAAAGAAAAACGTACTCTAATAATTTCCGGTTTGATCAACAGTACTTCTTAGTACTTTGATGATTGCAAATTTTAGGTCAAGCATTCGTTATGCTGAAATCTCGAGAGGGGAATCCGTCACGATAAGAGAGAGGGAAATTTCGTCATTCGTGGAAAGTGAAGGAAATGGAAATGAAGGATGGAAGAGAGAGAATACAAGGGGGAAAAGAAAGAGAAAAAGATTAAAAATAGTGTAAAGAGATTCTCTCTTAAGGAAAAGAAAAAAAAAAAAAAAAAGAAATGAGTATGTGGTAAAAGAAATCTTCAGGTATAAAAGAAAAACATTATATTGAGAACTAATTTCTATGGACGGAGGTCAAAAGGAAGAATAGGTGGATACTAGAAAACGATAGGACATGAAGAATGGAAAAACCTATGGCATCTTATGGCAGTTCTAATTGAACTATTATCCTCTCTACATTAAAAGTGTAATTAGAGATCATATTTATCTGAGACATCATATCTAGGTCAAGAAAATATATGATATTCAATGACTTGATTTATGACATTGACAAAGCTTTAATAACATTTCACGGTTATTCTCCAGAACCACGATTAATTGTCTCCTACAGCAATGGCACCATTCCGTTCCTCTGAAGGTAATTCACGTTCCAGGAAGTCATCGCGGCGTCTCGAATTCCCGAGGCCGCGAGTGTGCCGTGTTCCCCGCCTGCTTCCTGCGCTCAATGATTCCCTAAATCCCTGTCCCTCGCTGCGCCGAGCTAGGAGCCGCTTGCAACACCACATTGCAATGTCGAGCATACCTGGCACTCAGCGCCGGCACGACCTGCTAATTGGCTCAGACCGCGCCCTTCCGATTCCGCAGAAGAGGGTCTCCTTGTAGCGGAGGAGGGCGTGCTACCGCCGTCGGATCAGGGACATGGGCCGGAATATGACTTTGTCCCTGTCTGTCTCTCTTTGTTTCTGTCTCTGTCTGTCGGTTTATCTCCCTTTCTCTCTTTGAATCCGTTTGTCTGTCATCCCTTCTCTCTTTGTCTGTTTATATCCCTGTCTGTCTGTCAGTCCGTCTGTCTCTTTGATATGAAAAGAAGTGCTACGTGCAGGAGATTGGGTTATAATTTTTGACTGAGTTGAATGAGATTGGTCTTATCTTATTCTTAGAAAGAATTACGATGACCTTTATCTTATATATATGTATTTTTCTAATTTGAATCTTTAAGTAGAACTATGTTATTTGTTGACATCTTTTGAAAAGTATACATATTCTTCCATTTGGAAAATCTTACCTCCTATGGTATCTAGGAAGTAGACTTGACTAGTAGAACAACACCTTTTTCTTCTTTATGGTTTGCGAATTTCTAGCTTCGCCCGGGCCTTCTAAATATGGCCCGGCCTGTGTCAGCATTTTACGGCTGTCTCATTGAGTTGTCTGACACTCGGTGCTTACCGTGGCGGCGGGATTGCCAGCAGGCGCTCCTGCCGCCATGGTGTAAGCATTTCGCATAGCCTCTTTACCAGCACGGCGGCTGTTGTGGGCGGTCCCTGTCTCAGGAATTGTGTATGGTCACAATTTTCTAGGTAGTGGACTAGTGTAGCGTTCGGCTCGCCGCAGTGCTTGCAGCACCTTTCATCGCGTTCGATTGTTGGGATAATCTGCCATGCACAGTGGTAACCTAGGTGCATTCTGTGAAGAATAACTTCGGTACCTCTGTTGCTTACTTCAGAGAGT
>NC_061819.1:22574052-22576552 GCF_019202785.1 Penaeus chinensis | reverse complement strand
AAAAGTTGTCGCGTCAAATGGAAATGCAAAGAGAGACTAATATCAGTCTGGATTTAGAACCTAAGATGCCCGTCACAAAGTATTTGTTTTTAGAGAATAAGTAGGATTTTTCGAAAATTAAAAGGAATTAAAGCAACTAATCACGCATGTGTGTGCATGTGCTTACACACACACACACACACACACACACACACACACACACACAAACACACACACACATCTGTTTATGTGCAAAAATAAGGTCTTGAGACAAGTCTTACCAAGAACTTGAAGACTTGGAGAGAGCATGATTGTATTGTCTGAAACTTAAGAAAAACCTCGGAGGGAAACTATTAAAAATTTTCCACCTTAAATGGTGCCGGCAAATTATTAAAGCTGATACATCATTCAAACCCCCGAAGGATACAGGCATGTATAACCTGTACATGAAAAGAATTCTGTCTCTAAAAATATATCTTAGATTAAAGAAGAATGATCAAGTGGAAAGAATAATAATAAAAAAAAAAATTATATATATGTATATATATATATATATATATATATATATATATATATATATATATATATATATAATGAAATTGATACCATCCGTTGGAACTGCGTAGGAATTGTTAAGATGTGAATGGATTCTATGGGACTACTAAGGCAACCGGATGTACTGGACCTGCAGGTTCGTACATATGATATTTCATTAATGACTTCCATTATGTTGTAATTGGAGAAGCTGTTTCTATACATGTCGTATAGCGGTTACTTTACAGGTGATCGCTATACAGCCTCGTACGCTTATCCTTTCAGGAGCTATTAGCATTACCCTTATTATCATCACTATCATATGACCATCTAGCTTCCGCCTTAGTTGTTTTACAGTCATAGCAGTCTTTGTTACATATATTTTCTCAGATGTAGGAAATGACTGACTACATGCTAATGCACAGGAGATTTACAAATTGCTAGTAAGTGCTTATTTCGTACTGAATGGTATGGCCAAGTATTTTTACCTCTTCTCACAACCCTCAGTCACATAATTTCTCTCCCTTTTCTCAAGAATATTCCTGCACCTTCATTCACCGTTAGGCTCATCCACTTTGCGTCTAACCAACATTTCAATTCCTGCATCACCATTTTCTTCTCCCTCTCTCTCTCTCTCTCCTCCGCCTCCATCTTCCGTTCTCCCAATCTTCCCTGGTCACCCCTTTCAATGCACTTCTTATCTCTGTTGAACACTTACTCTCTGACCTAGATAATTCATGCCATAGGAAATGGTATAGGAGGAAAATCTTTGGACGAGGCAAAGGGAGAACTGTAAGTAGAAAAGTAGATGCAGGTCGCGTCGCTAAAGTGTAGATAAGTAGATGAGAAGAAATAGGAATAAGAGGGGGAAGAGAAAGAGAAAGGAATCCAAGGAGGGATGGGGCGGGGGAGGTAGGGAGAGAGGGAGGGGGAGAGGAAAGGAGGTAGGGGAGAGGAAGAAGGGAGGGAGGGGAGAAGAAGAGGGGAGGGAGGGAAGGAGGGGAGGGGAGGGAGGTAGGTAGGGGAGGGAGGAAGGGGGGAGGGAGGTAGGTAGGGGAGAGGAGAGGGGAGGAAGGGAGGGAGGGAGGAAGGGAGGGAGGTAGGGAATGGGAGGAAGGGAGGAAGGGAGGGAGGGAGGGGGGAAGGAAGCGAGGGAGGTAGGGGAGAGGACAGGGGGAGGGAGGGAAGGATGTAGGGGAGGGGAGCTGAGGTGAGGGAGGGAAGGAGGTAGGGGAAGGGAGAGGAAGGGAGGGAGGGGGAAGGGAGCGAGGGAGGTAGGGGAGAGGAAAGGGGGGGAGGGAGGGAGGGAGGGAGGGGAGGAAGGGGCGGGGAGGGAGGGGTGGGAGGGAAGGAGGGAGGGAGTTAGGAGAGAGGAAGAGAGAGAAAGAGAGGGAAGGTGAGAGAGAGAAAGTGAGGGAGGGAAGGGAGGGAGGGCAAGGTAGCGTGCAGGGCAGAGGCGCAAGCAACGTCAAGTCAACTAGCGTGTTTCTTACTAGAAATCTGGGCGGGTTGCATCATGTGAGAGGGACGCGATGACCTTATCAGGAGGCAGAGATGCTTGTGCCTGGTACTGCCGCTTGTGACGCTCTGTGTCCGTTTCCATTACTCATTGACGTCACGATCTCAGCTAAGAAGGAGCAACTCTACAGCATCAAAGAACAAGCCGACGTCTGTGGCCTTGCTATCTCCCGCGATAGCACGAGAGCGAGAGAAACGTCACCCTGCGGCGGAGAGTGACGTCCGCCCTTACATGAAGCGACAGACGTCTTTTGTGTGTGTGTGTGTGTGTGTGCGTGTGTGTGTGTGTGTGTGCGTATGAGCGCGTACGCGTGAATGGAAGAGTTTTTATGCGTGTGAGGGTGCAAGACCAAACACTCCATTCTCATCGGGATCGCATTGAAGTCCCTCTTGGAAACGCGCTTCTCCAGCAGCAGACAAGGAGAAGCATGAAGCAAGGCAGGGCGAAATGTACAGGTATATTTTCCTT
>NC_061819.1:22544052-22554052 GCF_019202785.1 Penaeus chinensis | reverse complement strand
AAACAGTGACGATAATGATAATGATTATAATGGTAATGGTGATAATAATAATGATAATGATAATAATGATAATAGTGATGATAATGATGATAATGATAATAATAGTAATAATAATGATAATGATAATAATAATAATAATAACAATAATGATGATGATAATAGTGAGAATGATAATAATGATAATAATAATAATGATAATAATAATTATAATAGATAATAATAGTAGTAATCATAAATAATAATAATTAAAATGATAATGATAATAATAATGATAATGATAATGATAATAATAATAATGATAATAATAATAATTATAATAACAATAATATAACAATAATGATAATGATGATTATGATGATGATTATATTAATGATGAATATAATAATGATAATAATAATAACCATAGAAATAATGATTATTATAATTAAAATGGTATTGATGATATTAATAATGGTTGTTAGTGATAGAAATAATAATGACAATAATGATAATAATAACAATAATGATAATAGTAATAATAGTAATAATAATGATAATAATAATAATAATAATGATGATAATAATAATGATAGTAATAATAATAATAACAATAATAATAATGATAATTATAATAATGATGACAATAAAGATATTAATTAAGATAATTGATGATGATAATAATAATAATAATAATGGTGATAATAATAATGATAATAATAATAATAATAATAATATTAATAATAATAATATTAATGATGATGATAATAATAATAGTAATAATAATAATAATAATAATAATAATAATAATAATAATAATAATAATAATAATGTGAATGATGATAATGACAATAATAATGACAATGATAATAATGATAGTAATAATCATGATAAGGATAACATGATGATAAAAATAGTAATAAAAATAAGAATGACGATAATGATAATAATAATAATAATAATAATAAAAATAATAAAAAGAAATAATAATAATAACATGGATAACAATAATAATAATAATAATAATAATAATAATAATAATAATAATAATAATAATAATATAATAATAATAATAATAATAATAATAATAATAATAACAATAATGATAACAATAATAATGTCATTAATAATAATTATGACAATGATAATCATGATAATGATAAAAGTAATAATAGTGATGATAATGATAGTAAAGTAATGGTGATGTTAACAACAATAACAATAATATTAAAGATAACAATAATAAGAACAACAACAACAGCAGAAGTGATAATGATATCTACAATGATGATTATTACATAATAATATGATAATAGTAGTAACAATAACAATTTTGACAATGATAGAAATGAACACTATAACAGTGATAATAATGATAAAAGAATATCAATAACAACAATAATAATAATAATGGTAATGATAATAATAATGATTATTATCGTTATTATTATAATAATGATAACAAAAAAATAGCAATAGTAATTCGATGATAGTAACAATGATAATGATAGTGATGATGATATCAACAATAATGGTAAAAAGACTAATAAAAAGAAAAACAACAATAACAACAAAATGAAAATGATAATGATAAAATCAATAACAATGACGATAATGAAAATGATAATAATGATAATGATAGCAATACTAGTAATGATAACAATAGTAATAATAATCATAATGACAATACTAATGGTAGTAGTAATAATGATATAAAATAGTAATAACAATAACAATAATAATATTACTACTACTACCACTAATGGTAATAATGCTTATAGTAATAGTAGTAATAATAATGATAGTGATGACAATAAAAATAATGATAATGGTGATGATGGTGATGATAATATTAATATAATAATAATATAATATAATAATAAAAGAATAATAATATAAGTAATTACAATAATAATAATAATAATAATAATAATAATAATAATAATAATGATCATAATAATAATAATAATAATTATGATAATAATAATAATGATGATGATAATAATAATGATAATAATAATGATAATGGTAATAACAATAATAATGATAATAATACTAACACTAGTAATAATGTTAATAATAATAACAAAATAATAATAATGATAATGATAATAATAACAATAATAATAATCATAATAATAATAATCATAATAATAACGATAATAATGATAATAATAATAATGATAATAATTATAATAATAATAATAATAATAATAATAATAATAATAATAATAATAATAATAATAATAATAATAATGATAATGATAATAATGATAATAATAACGATAATAATGATAATAATAACATTAATAATGAATGGCAAAACAGTCTTCCCTGTAGATACTATGGAAGAAAAACCCACGATGTAAAAACATAATTATTGAAAATTGAGACTACAGTTTCGAAATCCACCTGATAATAATAAATACGGTGACAATAATAAAACTATAATAATAATAACAATAATAATAATGATAATTATAACAAAAGAATAATTAGAATTAGATTAATGGTAATAATAATAATACCAACGACTGATAATGCTAACAATAACAACAATAATAACAATAATGATAATAATATTAATGATAGTAATAATAATAATAATGATAATAACAATAACAACTACAACAATGATAATAATGATAATAATAATGATGATAATGATGATGCCAATAATAATGATAATAATAATAATAATAATGATAATGATAATGGTAATAATAATAATTATAATAATGATGATGATGATAATAATAATAACAATAACAATAATAATAACGATAATAAATACAATAATGATGATGTTGATGATAAAATAACCATATCTATCTATGCTGTCAGCCCATTCACGTTGACCTGGGCGGCCACGTGACTAGGGAAAAGGTACAGTAATTTAGTGAAGGTGAAAGGACTGTGTGATGAGTGATTGCTCTCCGCACAGTTCTTCACGTGATCAGGATGGGGGGGGGGGGGTTGGCAGAGGGAGGAGTGGGCACGTGCTGGCAGTATGGGTTTGGCTTCCGCATTGGTGTCAGGGAAGGTAGAGTGGGTTGGGGTAGGTTTGGGTGGGGTGAGAGATCAGGAAGGGGTGGTGTGGGGCGTGGGTGAATGGGCGAGTCTTCGGGAAATTATGAATGGGTCGCATCGGGGGCGGTGTGCGCGAGAGAGAGTACGGCGGAGGGGGAGAGGGCTGGAGGGTCGGACGGTGGTGGTAGCGTGGTGGAGGATGGAGGAGGAGGGTGGGGTGGGGGGGGGGGTAGAATGACGTGGTGGGTATGTGCCCGCCAGACTTCTAGACTAGTGTTGCGTCAGATTTTGTAGGATGTTACAAGATACACCTATTGTGTCTTCGTTTTCTGGTAAATTTCCATGGATTTTTCCCGTCATTCAGCTGGCATTGAAGGGAATATGTCAATGGATCCGTAGCGAGAAAAAGCATCATACAAGCACGGCCAGTGGCGGGCACGTGGTACAAACATGTTGTGACAGGTAGAGCGTGCGCAGGGGGTACAGCTGCCTGGGACCATATCTCTCGTATCAGAATGACCCGTCATGTTGGGCGAAGGAATGCGTGTTTTCGAATTGGACAATGAAGCGAGAGTGAGATAAAGATAAACATCTGAAGTGTGGTGTAACGCTGCAGCGAGTAGAGGGGGCGCGAGCGGTATAAGACGCCGCCGTGAGCCTCCCGCAGCCAGTCTCGCGGCGACCCTGCACGCTCTCGCGACCCCCGACACGGACGGACCTGCCCAGCGCCGCCGCCTCCTGGTCACTCGCCGCCCCTGTGAAGCGACTTGTGCTCGTTGAGGAGGACTGACCCTCGACCGTTGTAGTTATAGTGCACAGTTCGTGCTCAGAAGACTTAGAGTGTAGTGTGATGCATCAGGTGCTGCTGGTGCTACCCCTGCTGCTGCTGGCCCTGCTTGTGCCTGCTGCTTGCTTCCACGTGCCCTCTGTCGAGTCCGTGACTGGCCGCGGCGGTCAGTCCCTTGAGGTGTCTCGGGATGCGGTAGCGGTCACGCCTCCCGACGCCGCGCTCGACCCCTCCCGCCTTCGCCGCGCCCTCCGAGCGCTCCTTGACCTCAACGACGGGGAGCTGCAGGCGCTGATGGCGGGGGTGCCGCCCCACACCATGGCGCCGCGCATTGCCCCCTCGACCGCCTTCTTCCTAGCCGGCAGCCGAGCGTACCTGGAGCGCCTTCAGACGATCCTGTCTACCTCAGAAGACACGTCCTTCAGCCAGAGCACGTGGAACCCAAAGATCGCTCGGCGCCGCAAGAAGGGCCACTCCGCCAGGTACGACGACGAAGACATCCGGAGCTCGGAGGCGGACGAGTCCGAGAACGATCCCGACAGCATCCTCGGGGCCCTGACGGAGCTGTCGGCCTACCTAGCCGGCGAAGGCGAGGCCGAAGACGCCGTCGTCCAGGAGCGGTCCCGGCGCTCGCACCACGGGCGAGGGCGCAAACACCAGACACAAGCACACACGTCGCGGCAATACGAAACCCATCATTATCTCTACTATCTCCGCTCAGGAAGTGAGTACATAACGATTTTATGGTTAAAAAAAGTTTAAACAACAACAACAAAAACACAACTGCAACGATAGTAAAACAAACTATTGCAAAGACGTTATAACCGATGTGAAATTCGTCTAGATCTCACGTCCATTCACAAAGATTGTCACCCCTCGCTGGCCGCCAGTGTGTCTCACGGTGAGCCCTAACAGCAATAGTGAGAGAGTTGTCCCTTCACTTACGTCGGTCGTACACGTTTTTAATAACTCGCTTGTGCAGTCTCGCATGGCCTCATTGTCGTATTTATCACCTGGAGTATGAACGCTGTGGAGTGATGCTTCTCGCTGGATTATTAAATGGGCAAAAGATTAAGTTTCCGAAGTTTGTGGAATATGTTGGTCTACCTGTGGCTCTGTCAGAATCTGAAAGGTTATTTGGGATTCTAAATACTTGGCTGTTCAGTTGGAGACGAAACCTCTGGTGTTGTTCGTGCATGTTTGCTTATAACATGAGCAAGTTTTTAATGCCAAAACATGAACAGATGTATGAGTAAGCTGCCCCCTCCCTCTCTCTCTCTCTCTCTCTCGTTCGCTCGCTTGCTCTCGCTCTGTCTCTTCTCTCTCTCTCTCTCTCTCTCTCTCTCTCTCTCTCTCTCTCTCTCTCTCTCTCTCTCTCTCTCTCTCTCTCTCTCTCTCGCTCGCTCTCTCTCTCTCTCTCGCTCACCTGTATTTCTGGCTATCTGTCTACCTGCTTATCTATCTACTTACTTGTTTATCTATCTATCTATCTGTCTGTATGCACACACACACACAAAAAAAAAAAAAAAACAAACACGCGCGCGTCCTTTGTGCCTTCTATCATCTCCTCTTTATTTTACACTCATCTTCCATCCTCCTATTTTGTTTTAACTTCCCTCCCCCTCCCCTTCCCCCTCATTCTCCTTCATCTCACCTTCCTCATTCCTCTCGCCCTCTTCCTTCCTTTCCCATTCTTCCTCCTATTCCTCTTCCTCCTCCTACTCCATCTCTTTACCTTCCTCTAACTCCTTTACCCCTCCCTCTCCCCCTCCTTCTCTTTCCCTTAACCTTCCTCACTCATCACCCCCTCCTCCTTCCCTTCATCTTCTTCCTTCTACTCCTCCTTGCCCTCCCTGCACCTTCCTCTTACTCCTCCTCCTCCTCCTCCTCCTCCTCCTCCTCCTCCTTCCCTTCACCTTCCCCTCACGCCTTTTCCTCTCTCCCTCCTCCTTCCCTTCCCTTCACCTTTCTCACTCCTCTCTCTTTCTCCCCTTCTCCTTCTCCTCCTCCTCCTCCCCCCCCCCTCCTCTTCCTCTGTCTTCTCCCTGTGGGTACTCCCGCGTCACCAGCTGGCCAGTTTCACCTGATAATAGTAATGACGACCAATAGATTGACGTGTCCTGAGCTCTCGTTGGAGTGACCACGGAAGTCATTTGGGTCTCATGACATTTGCCGTTGCTGGAGAAGGTGGGGAGTGTATGTTGCTTACTTTTATGATGTATATGTATGTGTATATGTATATGTATATGTGTATGTGTATGTATGTATATGTGTATATATATTTTTGTCTCATTTCGTTGTAATGATTTTGTAGACAAAGAACGTGAACATACATCAGACACATTGACATGCACACACACACACACACACACACACACACACACACACACACACACACACACACACACACACACACACACACACACACACACACAACCACAAACAATCACACACATTTCAAAAACTCGCACACAAATACACCCACCCCTAACGAGGCACCGTTGTCACCGCGGAGTGCCAGGCAAGGGTGCCACGCGCGAAGGACAGTGACACAAGACAGTCGCCGAAACAAAAGACAAGGAGGGTGTTCGTCCCTTTCCTCGTCGTGGGAATTCGTTCATTAAGAGCAACTCCAGCGTTCACCTTTATCGGAAGGAAGAACTCTTAACTGCTGTCAATTACCCATACACGCTATCATACCGCTAGGCAGAGTTGCTTTTCAAAACTACGTTAAAAAACAACAACACCGTCATCACTTGTCAAATCTAGTAAGAACAACTTTCAAACTACTTATAAACTTCTCATTACTTGTCAGATTCTAATAAAATCTCCGAGAAAATCGTATGATGGAACAAATGCGAATGGATTTTGTGCCACAAACTCATTTTAAAAGTATCTCTAAATATAGACAAATAACGCAGAGAATCCGAAGAATAACAAGACCTAACCGCTAACAAACCTCCGACGCTAACAGAACGCCATTAGAACCCCCTAGAAACTATCACTAACTACTTAAAAAAAAAAACCGCTAACTGTTCCGTCATTGACTAACAAGCCAAAACGATAACAAACCCAACACCATACGAGGATATTTCAAACAAGGCTAATCGTCTCGCCACGAATGCGCTAAAAAAAAAAAAAAAAAAAAAAACGCTAACAAAACTGAAAAAAGCTAACAAACCTCGAAAGTGCTAACAAGCCGCTACTTAACAGACAATGTGAACGATCTCATAAGGAAGGGGAAAAAACAGACTTTTATTATTCTCTTTTATTTATCTATTTTTGCCGCTTCGCTTTCTTGTATTGTCAATTAGGTTTCGTAATGTGTATTGTGTCGACAGAGCTTTGGCGTTTGGATATATTTTTTTTTTCATGTTTCGCATTTTCGCATTTTCGTGGCTAGAGTAACGGTTTAAGTGAAGAGAGAGAGATAGAGAGAGAGAGAGGGAGAGAGAGAGAGAGAGAGAGAGAGAGAGAGAGAGAGAGAGAGAGAGAGAGAGAGAGAGAGAGAGAGAGAGAGAGAGAGAGAGAGAAGAGAAGAGAGAGAAGAGAGAGAGAGAGAGAGAGAGAGAGAGAGAGAGAGAGAGAGAGAGAGAGATAGAGATAGAGATAGAGATAGAGATAGAGATAGAGATAGAGATAGATAGAGATAAATGGAGATAGATAAATAGATAGATAGATAGATAGATAGATAGATAGATAGATAGAGAGAGATAGATAGATAGATAGATAGATAGAGCGAGAGAGAGAAAGAAAGTGAGAGAGAGAGAGAGAGAAAAGAAAAAGAAAGAGAAGACAGATGGGGAGACGGAAATCCCGTGCAACAAGTGTTGACTTCGTAAATGTCATTGGAAAACTATCTTCACTCTAGATCTTCATAATGGTTACGTCACAAATGTAGTGACATACACTATATGCGCGGTAACAGCGCTTATGCATGATAAAAGAATACATTATGCAAATATCCACGCGAAAGGGTTAGAGACAACCTCAATCCGGTCACACCAATTCGCTCTTTATTTCTATAAACTATTATACTTGATCATTTGATGAGGCTGATTGAGGACGAGAGGTAGGTGACGAAGGTAAGGGGAAAGAAAAGGTGAGTAGGAGGGGAAAGGGAGGAAGAAAAGAGGGGACGAGGAATAAAAGCAAGAGGGGTGTGAGAGAGAAAGAGGGAGGGGGCAGAGAGGGGGATGGTAGTGTCGGGTAGGAGGGAGGAAGGGGAGAGGGGGCGGGAGATGGGGTGGTAATAGCAGGGGGAGGGAGGGAAGGATAGGAGGGAAATGGGAGGGCAAGGGAAGCGGTGGGGTGGCAGGGAGGGTGTGTGTGGGGGGATGAGGGGGAGAGGGAGGAGAAGGGAGGGGGGGGTCACAGAGGTGGGCAGTCAATAAAGTTGCAGCAACGGGAGAGGTGCGGGGGCGGATGTTATGAGGGATGTTATGCCCTTCTCGCCCGCGCGACTTCACCTCGCTCTCGGCCTCTCCTATCTGTCTCTCGGTCTCCTCCGGTCTCCTCCGGTCTCCTTCGGCCTCCTTCGGTCTTCAATCTCTCGTGTCTGCCTCACGCTTGTCATTGATCACTTCACGAAGGTTGTCTCCCTCGTATCATTATTGCATTTGCTTCTTTCATTGTCCCACCGGCTGGCAGTCCACGATTTAATGTTTAAAAAAAAAAGTAATTCTGATATCAGGTTTCGGCTATGACGCATTTCATTCATATAGACTCATCTTTTTTTTCCTTTACGAAATCGCAGATTGGTTAAATGTGGGACAAGTGAAATCGAATGTGTATGAGAGAGAGAGAGAGAAAGAGAGAGAGGGAGAGAGAGAGAGAGAGAGAGAGAGAGAGAGAGAGAGAGAGAGAGAGAGAGAGAGAGAGAGAGAGAGAGAGAGAGAGAGAGAGAGAGAGAGAGAGAGAGAGAGAGAGAGGGGGAGAGAGAGAGAGAGAGAGACTAATAGACTGATAGATAGCTAGATAGCTAGATAACTAGATAACTAGATAGATAGAAAGACATATAGAAAGATAGAACGACAGATAGGCAGATAGGCAGACAGACAGATATAAATAGACATACAAATAGATAGATATATATACAGAGAAAGATTTAAAAAAAAATAGAGAACGAGAGAAAAAGAAAGAGGAAGACACAGAACGAAATGAAGATACGGATATAGAGAGATAGAGAGAGAGAGAGAGAGAATGAATGAATGAATGAAAAAAAAAAAAAAATCATCCGGAAGACATGCCACGTTAGGTGTGTGTGTATCATTGATTACCTATTCTCACTGAGCTCGAGGTGGTTGCTGAGGTATCGGGGCAAGAGTGTGTCTCACCCCAACCCACCACCCCCTTCCCCCGCGGGCTTGGACGGGAGTATTGGGCGGTTAGATCACAGCGGATACGTGGGGGCATGAGTGCGTCTTTTGTGCTGCGAAGGGAGCTGTCACCGAGGCTCCGCTAATCGAGCCTCCGCCCACGCTCCGAGGCGAGGTGGGAGGGGGGGGGGGTGAGGGTGAGGAGGAGGGTGGCGATGGAAGGCAGATGATGATGATGATAATGAGGATGAGAAGAAGTGTAGGAAGAGGAGCAGGGTTGGAAGAAAAAAGCGAAGAAAAGGAAAACGAGAAGGAGAGGTAGAAGTTGAGGGTGAGGAAGAGGAAGAAAAGAGGGTGTATGCGAAGGAGGAAGAGACAGCGAAGACGAGGCATATGACGGGAAATTAGTTGAAAAAAGGGGGAGGAGGAGAAAGAGGAGGAAGAGAAGAAGTAGAAGGAGAAGGAGATAGAGAAATAGGCAGAGGAGGGGGAAGAGGAGGAGGAAGAGGAGGAGGAGGAGGAGGAGGAGGTCCCTGCGCGCCTGCAATACCTCGTGCTGCACCTAATGGACGCTCGCCACTCTGACTTATGAGGCCCCGCGTGAGGCATTGTAGGATTTCGAGCGATGCGTGACGTCATTATTTCGATCGTCCGACCCGACTTGAAGTCTCCTCTCACGGCCCGCGGAGGCTGACATGGTATAGCTCGCGGCTGGCATGACCCGCAGCTGGCACGATCTTTCCAAGGACTCCTTCGCTCGCGCTGCCAAGAAGTGATCAGAACTCATGCCAGTGTAGTCACAATGGCATAATACAAGGCTACAAACGCTCGCATATTCAAACTATAAAGGAATAAATATGTCCAAAAAATAAGTATACTCGGCTGCTCT
>NC_061819.1:22536552-22539052 GCF_019202785.1 Penaeus chinensis | reverse complement strand
TGATGATGATGAAAAATGATGATGATGACGATGATGATGATGGTGATGATAGTAGTAATATCAGTAATAATAACTAGGGTAATAATGATAAAAATCAATATATATGTATATACATATATATATATATATATATATATATATATATATATATATATATATATATATAGCTAAAGATGATTATGGGAAAACAGTATCGATAATAATTACCAAATTTATATTATTAGTGACAACAATAATAATCATAATTAAATTAATGATACTTCTACTGGCAGTAATGATAATATAAACAAATAAGCATAACGATGACAATGCTTAAAGCGGCAGCAATCATGATAACAACACCAATAATTGCAACAACAACACTGATGATAATAATAGTAACAAAAACAGTAATTGTTCATTAATTGTTTTCCATATTTAGATAAAATAAGGCTAATAGAGAGCGTGATGAAATCGTCCAACAACAAATAAACAAACAAATAAAAACCAACCTGGTGATGAGCAAACAAACAAAACAGACAAACAAACAAACTAACAAACAAACCATAAAAGTGAGCAAACAAACAAGCAAACACAACTTGACACTGATCAAGCAAACAAACAAAAACAACCTAACAATGAACAAACAAAAATCATCTGACAATGAACAAACAAAAACAACCTGACAATGAACAAACAAACAAACACAGCTTGACCGTGAGCAGACAAACAAACAAACAAAAACAGCCTGGCCGTGAACAAACAGACAAACAAGGGCAGAAAGGTGCTGACATCTCTCGGCGTGTAACAAGACCCTCGGGGAGAACGGTGACGTCACTCACGACAGAAATAGGTCATTATTCTAATAATGTAGCTAATATTAGAGCCGACAATAAAGCTATTTAAAAAAAAACAAGGATAGTTAAAAGGTTCGAAAGGGAAGAAGCATTTTAAAATATATATGAAAGTGAATGAGATTAACTGCACTAGTTTTAATTAGTTGTAATAAAAAAGGAAAGGAAACCAATATTACAGATTCTTATAATTTTAATAAGGGGGAAAAAAATAGTGATTGTGTAAAAGATTAATATCCTTAAAGTGGTTATTGCAATGAAACGAAGTGAAATAATCTACGGTAATTTCTACCCACGTTTCAAATAAGACCAACAGTTCTAAACCTAGTAACACCAAGGCAGGATTCCTTCTGTGTTCTGGGCGATTTAACGAGAATAAACCCTCCCATCTGGGCTGTCCTTATACCCAGAGTGTGTCTTGTGTGTGTGGGTGAACATGCATCAAATTGTGTCGGATATTATGATCTAGACATGTAAAAAAAACAGTGTTTAGTAAAAATTGCGAATATTGAGTATAGTAGCAGGGTGCTGTACGAACGACCGTTGGCGAGCCCTGGTAAGTGTATATGTGACAGCACCTTACCTGGCGCTCACACCTTCCCACCGCCCAACCGCAGGGAATTAATCACCTCAGAAGCGGACAACCACCTCCTCGCTGTCCCATCATGGAGGGGGTGGGGGTTGTGCTCGGGTTCCCGCAATGCCACCCCCTCAACCATCCACCCTATGGGAGGGATTAATTGTCGACCCCGATGCTGATGATGAGAGATTCCAACTAGTTCAGACAAAAAGAGAAGTCTCACGTGACTCACATGACTCCAGCAACTTGACTGACAAAGCAACCGGAGAGAAGACCAACCTGCCCCCCGGGACAGGAACATTAGACTGGCCTTTCCGGAGGATACGTCAACGGCAGACAAAATCAGGTGGATGAGGGAGGTCAGCCAACGGCCGCCCCTCCAAAAGGAAGGCCCGCTAGACATGGTGAATATCTCGCTACGTCTACGCACGACGGGAGCAATAAGACTACGATGGTTAATGGCACTTTCGCGGGGATTTCTCTCCAGAACAAAGACGACTAGCAGCCCCAGGTTTCCGAAGGAAGCCACCGCCGAGAAAGCACCTTACGAGTGCTTTTAAAGCTCGGAGGATTTACAAGGACGGACAGCCCTTAAATGGGATCATCGATGTATGGAGCGGAGAACAGCCAATACTTTGGAAGATACATTGAGCAGAGCTCTTTTCGACCGTGGAGCTCAGAGGTTGTGGCCTGCCACAATTGCCAGGGTTACCGCCACGTAGCTAAATACTGCAGGAAAGAAACAACACCAAGACACCGTCACCATCGTGAAGAGGTGCGTTAGGTGCGGCGCGCAAGGTGTGACGGCCTGGCACCGTAACTGCCCCCACAAGCCGCCATGCGCATATCCCGTACCCATCGACCGCGGAGTGGCGATGCCCAGTCCCGCCACATCCCACCCAGTGCCGCGTGACGTCACCAACCCACAGGAATTCCCGCAACTGCCAGGGGGGTTTCCCATCCCAGGGAACAGTGCCACAGAAGTAACCAATGGTGAAAAAATCAAGGAAATGGCCGAGGATATAAGAAGCCTCAGGCAAAATCTTGCTGAACTGAAAAACAAAAAATGTTAACGGAAAGATGAAGT
>NC_061819.1:22499052-22506552 GCF_019202785.1 Penaeus chinensis | reverse complement strand
TTATTGTTATTATTATTATTATTGATATCATTACTATTATTATTGTTATTATTATTATTATCATTGTTATCATTATTATTATTATTGTTATTATTATTATTATTATTATTATTATTATTGTTATTATTATTGTTATTGTCATTATTGTTATAATTATAATTATTATTATTATTATTATTATTATTATTATTATTATTATTATCATCACCATCGTCATCACCATTATCATTGTGTCAACAGCACCATACTTATCATTTTCGTTATTTCATTTGCTGCTGTTTGTGTTATGATTATCAATATTACTGCTGCGTCTATCATCTTAGTAATAATATAAACGATGACACTGATGATAGCTAGTAATTAATATCATCATTATTCTGGTGATTCTCATAATTAGCTGCGACACACATTATCTGTATTGTTTCTCATCATTATTGTTCTTGTATTAATACCATGATCGTCTTTATATCCGTTGTCATCATTACTGTTATCATTATTATTATCATTATCCTTTACATTATAATCATTACGCTTGGAGATACGAAATGCAGAAACCAAATCTACATTTATCACATTACGAATATTCATCTGTTGGTGTAAAAAGAAGAAGAAGAACAAATCTTGCCGCTACCTTATTGACTAATACCTCTTTCAGTCCACATTTGTTGAAACGTGCAATGCAATACACCCTGCAACATATATGAAAAGGAGAGTTTAGGGCATTTCATTCACGCCCATCGTCGAGAACGTATTGCGCTGTTTTTTTTTGTTTTTTGTTTTTTATGTTTAAATATTATTACGTGAGTACGGTATAGAGTTACAATGGAATCGGTGATATTTTGTGTGCGAAATCTGTGCGTATTTCTTATGTAAAAAGATGAGGAGGAGGAGGAGGAGGAGGAGTTGCGGACGATGAATAAGAGGAAGATGATGAGAAAGAAGAAGAAAGGGAGGAAGAATAAATAGAAGGAAAAAAGGGAGAAGCTGGAAGAGGAAAATACAAAGAAGAGAGTAGGGGAAGGAGGAAAATAAGAATTACAAAAAAGAAAAAGGAAGGGATAGCAACTGACGAAGAAAGAATAAAATATTGATAATATGAAAAGGAAGAAAAGGAGTAGTGCAGGAAATAAAACGGAGAAGATGAAGGAGGAAGAAAAAGAAAAAGAAAAAAAGAAAAAGAGGGAAAATAAGAAGAGAAGAAGGAGAAGAGGAGGAGGAAAAAGAAGAAGAGAAGAAAGAGGAGGAGTAGAAAATTAATAGGATGACGATGACGTAGAGGATGAATAGGAAGAAAAAGAAATCTTTACTTTATCTTTATTTCTTTATTTCAACTTATTTGTCTATTGTTTTGCGTCTCGCATTTGATTTATTTTTCTTAAAGTTTTGTCTGTATTTTCAGTTTTCTTTTTTTTGTTTTGTACGTCCTGATTACCATCATTACTATTGTCATTACTGACCACTTATTTTGTGTAACTATTATTACTAATATCACTACTGCTGATTCAACTATCATTGCTATCATCATGAATACTGTTACTGTTACCATCAGTATAATCATTACACACACACACACACACACACACACACACACACACACACACACACACACACACACACACACACACATATATATATATATATATATATATTTATCATTATTTATGTATCTACTCCTTTATCTTATCATTATATCAATCATATCTTTTTAGCACGCCTGTTCTGCGTTCGCTTAGATAAGGGAATTGTTTTGCTTTTGACCTTTACTGTTATCTTAATTTTAAAGGGTTTTTTATTACCAGTATTACACTTATATTTTTTTCTGGCAATGGGCCAAGTACTGTTATCATCATCAGCTTTGCTCTTGTTGTGGTCATTCCCATCTCTCATTATCGTTATCATTATTAGAAGTATTTGTAGGTGGTGGTAATAAAAGTAGTAGTAGTTGTAGTAGTAGTAGTTGTTGTAGTAGTAGTAGTAGTGGTGGTAGAAGTAGTAGTAGTAGTAGTAGTAATAGTAGTAGTAGTAGTAGTAGTAGTAGTAGTAACTGTAACAGCAGTAGTAGTAGTAGTTGTAGTAGTAGTGGTAGCAGTAGTAGTAGTAACAGTAACAGCAGCAGTAGTAGTAATTGTATTAGTAGTAGTAGTAGTAGTAGCAGTAGTAGTAGTAAGAGTAGTAGTAATTTATACGGAAATAAAGTTAGCTTTTACCTCGCATGTATATATGATATGAGAAACGTTCTAATTCTAAGAAATTGTTGTAAACCACATACGCTTAGAGTCGCAAATACTATCATCTTCATTTCCATTCATTTGTTTTATAATTCCGCTTGTGCCTCGTCCATTCGTTCGTCTGCACGTTATGCTTGCATGTGACTGCGGGGTTGAACTAAAATGGGCGATAATTGACAACTTAAATAATAAAGAATGACACGCGCGCCCATCATATTACTATAAGTAACCTATTCTCTTTTCATCATGATTATTATCATTACTGTTATTATTATTATTATCATTATTATTATCATCATTATTGTTATCATTGTCATTATTATTACCATTATTATTATGATCATCGATATCATCTTTATACACTTTGATATTGATTATCGTTGTTTTTGTTTTTATTATTATCATTATTCGAGGCAAGTAAACTTCACTAAAGAGTTAGATCATTAGTTTATGCATATTAATTATATTGATGGAAGGTAGGAGGGGAAGGGGAAAGCTAAGGGTAGAAGAAAGGGGAGGTAGTGGCAGAGTTTAAATGGGAAAGGTAGGGGGAAAGGGAAAAAGAAAGGGAGAGGAAAAGGGAAAGGGAGAGGGAAAGGGAAAGGGAGAGGGAATGGGAAAGGGAGAGGGAATGGGAAAGGTAGAGGGAAAGGGAAAAAAGGGAAAGGGAAAAAGAAAGGGAGAGGGAATGGGAAAAGGAGAGGGAATAGGAAAGGTAGTGGGAAAGGGGAAAAGGAAGGGGGAGGGAAAGGGAAAGGGAGAGGGAATGGGAAAGGTAGAGGGAAAGGGAAAAAGAAAGGGAGAGGGAATGGGAAATCGAGAGGGAATGGGAAAGGGAGAGGGAATGGGAAAGGTAGAGGGAAAGGGAAAGGGAGAGGGGAAAGGAAAAATAAAGGAGAGAATGGGAAAGGAGAGGGAAAGGGAAAGGGAGAGGAAATGGGAAAGGTAGAGGGAAAAGGAAAAAGAAAGGGGGGAGGGAGAGGGAAAGGGAAAGGTAGAGGGAAAAGGAAAAAGAAAGGGGGGATAGGAAAGGGAAAGGGAGAGGGAAAGGGAAAGGTAGAGGGAAAGAGAAAAAGAAAGGGGGAGGGAAAGGGTAAGGTAAAGGGAAAGGGAAAAAGGAAGGGAGAGGGAGAGGGAGAGGAAAAGGGAGAGGGGATGCAAGAGGTGGAAGGAGGAAGGTGAAAGAGGGAAAGAGGAGGGGAGAAGTACCTCTCCATTTTTATTTTTTTTCGTTCCGTTGAATGTCCACGGGTTTCGCTAGAAAATATATTAATTTGGGTTCTCGGAAGCCACTCTGTTCTAGATTTTTGATAAAGAGATTTTATGTTCTTTCATTTTATTTAATGAAATATATTACCAATGACTTAAAGATTAATTAGTCGTTTAAACCAAAAATGAAAATCTGAATGAAATGTAGTTACCCCAAGTATATATATATATATATATATATATATATATATATATATGTGTGTGTGTGTGTGTGTGTGTGTGTGTGTGTGTGTGTGTGTGTGTGTGTATATGTATATATATATATATATATATATATATATATATATATATTACACATACATATGTATACATACACACACACACACACACTCATATATATATATATATATATATATATATATATAAATATATATATAGATACATATATATATGTATATATATACATATGTATATATATATATATATATATATATATATATATATATATATAATGAATGAAACAATAAAAGATACACCAAGACAGAAAAAGTCAGATAAAAAGTACTAAAAATGACAAAATGGTTATATAACAAAGTAATTAAAAAAAAAAAAAACTCACTTTCATCCGATTTAACTTTGTAGTATGAACGTCACGAGGCTAATGTGACACTGTAGTTATGAAAAAGGCATCTGTCAAATGTCACACCGCTGCCACAGTGTCCCCGGGAATATGAGAAATTGGTAATAAAAAGGATATGAAACAACAAATAGCAATTAAGAATGTCAGTTAGATCTAGTTCTTGTTCTTGACGGATGAATGAGAAGTAAGAAAGAAAGAGAGGAATTAAAGAAGGGATGAGAATATATGGATAAAAAGAAAAGGGGGGAATGACTTTTAAACTACACTTTGTTGGAAAATCTGAACAAAAAAAGTTAATATATGGCAAATGAAAAGAAAAATGGAAAAAAAACACTCAAATTTAAAAGGAGAGAAAACGAAATAAATAAAAGAAGTAATTGCAAAGAGAACAAGAACAGAAACAAGAGGAAGAGTAGAAGGAAAATAGCAGAGAATGGAGAATGGAGACTCGGAGCAAGAAGAGAAAGAAAAACGAAGATGAGGAAAAGGAAAAACAAAATAAACTCGCAGAAGTAGAAAAAAAATTGGGAGAGAAGAGAATGACGAAGAATAAGAAAATACAGAATGAGAGAGAGAGAGAGAGAGAGAGAGAGAGAGAGAGAGAGAGAGAGAGAGAGAGAGAGAGAGAGAGAGAGAGAGAGAGAGAGAGAGAGAGAGAGAGAGAGAGAGAGATAGAGAGAGAGAGAGAGAGAGGAGACAGAGAGAGGAGACAGAGAGAGAGAGAGAGACAGAGAGACAGAGAGAGACAGAGACAGAGAGCGACAGAAAAAGAAAAAGAAAAAAAAAAACAAGAAACAGAGAAAAAGAGACAACCAGACAGAGCGTAGAGGAAGAAAGAACGAGAGAAGGAGAGAGAGAAAAAATGCTCAAGAGGTTGGCGATATCTCTGTCACCTTCCGTTCCCCTCTCACGACGTCGCAGGGAGGCACGGACGGCGATCGTGATTAGATAGTCAGCTCTTGATGTCTTTTTTTTTCCGCTGGCGCCCGCTGACAGGGGGTTTCTATGTGCGTTTCCGGATGTATGTGCGTTTGGTGTGTGCGTGTTTGAGGGGAGGTGGGGGGGGGGGAGTTAGGGTGTTTGAGGGGAGGTGGTGTTTGTGTGTGTGTGTGTTTGTGTGTATGTGTGTGGGTGTGACTATCAATTATTCCGTTTATTTATGATCTGATGTCTCTGCTTGTGTCTCTATTTGTTCGCTGATTTTGCATATCCCATGCCAAGCTTTCCACTAAACTGACTTCCCGCTCCCAGACATCAAGCCCCGCCCAATCCCCCGTGACATCAGACCCCGCCCATTTCCTCTCTCTGACACCAACCCTCGCCTATTTTCCACCGAACATGAAACTCCACCCAATTTTTTCCCATGGCATCAAACCCCACCACTTTTCCCTCAACCAGACATCAAGCACTGCCCAATTTCCCCTCAGCTAGGCATCAGACCCCGCCCAATTTTCCTCTTAACATCAACGATCCACCCTCCTTTCCCCCCAGATATCAAACCCCTCCCAGCTTTCCCTTTCCTTGACATTAAACCCCGCCTATTTTCCCCTCCCCCCAGACATCAAACCCCGCCCACTTTTCCCTTCCCCAGAAATCAAACCCCGCCCACTTTTCCCTTCCCCAGACATCAAACCCCGCCCACTTTTCCCTTCCCCAGACATCAAACCCCGCCCACTTTTCCCTCCCCCAGACATCAAACCCCGCCCACTTTTCCCTCCCCCAGACATCAAACCCCGCCCACTTTTCCCTCCCCCAGACATCAAACCCCGCCCACTTTTCCCTTCCCCAGACATCAAACCCCGCCCACTTTTCCCTCCCCCAGACATCAAACCCCGCCCACTTTTCCCTCAACCAGACATCAAACCCCGCCCACTTTTCCCTCCCCCAGACATCAAACCCCGCCCACTTTTCCCTCCCCCAGACATTAAACTCCGCCAACTTTTCCCTCCCCAGACATCAAACCCCGCCCACTTTTCCCTCCCCCAGACATCAAACTCCGCCCACTTTTCCCTCCCCAGACATCAAACCACGCCCACTTTTCCCTCCCCCAGACATCAAACCCCGCCCACTTTTCCCTCCCTCAGACATCAAACCCCGCCCACTTTTCCCTCCCCCAGACATCAAACCCCGCCCACTTTTCCCTTCAGTAATCAAACCCCGCCCACTTTTCCCTTCAGTAATCAAACCCCGCCCACTTTCCCTCCCCAGACATCAAACCCCGCCCACTTTCCCCTTCCCCAGACATCAAACCCCGCCCACTTTTCCCTTCCCCAGACATCAAACCCCGCCCACTTTTCCCTTCCCCAGACATCAAACCCCGCCCACTTTTCCCTTCACCAGACATCAAACCCCGCCCACTTTTCCCTTCCCCAGACATCAAACCCCGCCCACTTTTCCCTTCCCCAGATATCAAACCCCGCCCACTTTTCCCTTCACCAGATATCAAACCCGGCCCACTTTTCCCTACCCCAGATATCAAACCCCGCCCATTTTTCCCTCCTCCAGACATCAAACCCCGCCCACTTTTCCCTCCCCAGACATCAAACCCCGCCCACTTTTCCCTCCCCCAGACATCAAACCCCGCCCATTTTCCCCTCCTCCATACATCAAACCCCGCCCACTTTTCCCTTCCCCAGACATCAAACCCCGCCCACTTTTCCGTTCCCAAGACATCAAACCCCGCCCATTTACCCCTCCCCCAGACATCAAACCCCGCCCACTTTCCCCTCCCCCAGACATCAAACCCCGCCCACTTTCCCCTCCCCCAGACATCAAACCCCGCCCATTTTCCCCTCCCCCAGACATCAAACCCCGCCCACTGTTCCCTCCCCCAGACATTAAACCCCGCCCATTTTCCCCTCCCCCAGACATCAAACCCCGCCCACTGTTCCCTCCCCCAGACACCAAACCCCGCCCAATTTTCTCTCCCCAGACATCAAACCCCGCCCACTTTTCCCTTCAGTAATCAAACCCCGCCCACTTTTCCCTCCCCCAGACACCAAACCCCGCCCATTTTCCCCTCCCCCAGACATCAAACCCCGCCCACTTTTCCCTCCCCCAGACACCAAACCCCGCCCACTTTTCCCTCCCCCAGACACCAAACCCCGCCCACTTTTCCCTCCCCCAGACACCAAAACCCGCCCACTGTTCGCCCTGATTTCACCTATCCACCCACACAGGCAAGCCATTCTCCGGCTGCTCTTCCTCCCACGCACGCCTTCCAGCTCAGTTAAAAATCCTTCTACTTGGCGGAACAAGACCAGCGCATCATAGGAAGTAGGACAGCCCAATACGTGGCTCCGTTATCAGGGGATGTACGTTCTATAGAAATCTCTCTCTCGCTCTCTCTTTGTCTCTGTCTGTCTGTCTCTTTCTGTCTCTGCTTGTCTGTCTTCCGTTCTTTCTGTTTCTCTTTGACAATCT
>NC_061819.1:22469052-22471552 GCF_019202785.1 Penaeus chinensis | reverse complement strand
CCGTTAAAAATGCTTATGTAATTATCAGACCCATAAGAAAAATAAGTACAGTACATGCCCCATGCCCTGTTCTTTTTGTACCCGCGGTCTGTAGATGGCGATCACGGTTCGGGAAAAAAAATCGAAACCAGATACGGAACACGAGTTGTTACAACTTTGAAGAACATGGAATTAAATGGAATTAATAAAAAAAAAATTCTTCTGTAGCTGATCTGGTTTATAGTTTGTCTTGACTAGATCTCCTTTTTATAGTTTGTGTCACGTTCTTGGGGAGGGGGATGGTGTGCGTGTGTATGTCTGTTTACGTGTTTGTATTAGATAATTTGTATGTGTGTGGGTGTGTGTGTGTATGTGTGCGTGTGCGTATGTGTGTTTGTGTGTGCATGTGTTTTTACTGGTGTGTTTACGTTGATTAGATTATTTGTGTGTGTGTGTGTGTGTGCCTTTAACCGTAGAACTAACGTTGCGTTTAAGACCAATGCCATAACTGCCGTGTGTTTGTTTAGATTTGCATTTATATATTTACTTGACACACCTTGACCTTATTTCACATCTTCAGGCATTGTGAAAAGCGGAAGCCCATTACCCTTTCCCGCAGTTAATTCGCAGAGCAAACATGACCATATCAATAGCCGCTAACTGTGTTTTTTTAATTTTTTCATATTTTTGTTTTATTATACACGAAATAGGATTTAAAAAGAGAGAGAGAGACCATAAGACGAAAACGATCCATATGATGCAGGGGGAAAAAAGGAGAAAGGATGAAAAGGAGAGAAAAAAGAGAAAAAAATAATCTAACAGTAAATGAGGGACAGACTCCGAATCGGAAAGAGCCTGGTTGACATTTAGCAAAACGGGCAGAGTGTGCCACCTCCTCCTCCCACCCCCCCTCTCTCTTCCCCTCCCCTCCACCCCTCTCTCTTCTCCTCTCCATTCCCCTCTCTCTCTCTTTTCCTCCACATCACCCACTCTAATTTCTCCTCCCCTTCCCCCTTTCTTTCTTCCCTCTCTTTTTTCCCTTCATCATCACCCACTCTCCTTTCCCTCACCCTCTTCCTTTTCTCTCCTTCCCCTCTCTCTCTCCCAAAACCTTCATATTTCTCTCATCTCTTCCTCTCCACCACACTCTCTAGCCCTCCCCTCTACCCTACCTTTTCTCTCTGTCTCTTTCCCATATTTTCCCTCTCTTTCTCTTCCCCTCCTTTTTCCCTCTCTCTCTCTCCTTTCTTGTTTCTCTTTCTCTACCCTTCCTCTGTCTTTCTTCCCTATTCCCCTTATCTCCTCCCTCTTCTCTCCCCCCCCCCCCCACTTTCAACCAATCCCTTCTCCGTATTTTCCCCTCCCCTTCCTCTGTCTCTTTTCCCCTCCCCTCCCCTTTTCTCTATTCCTCTCCTCTTCGCCTGTTTTTTTTTCTCCCCTTCCCCTTCACCTGTCTTTCTTCCCCTCCCCTTTACCTGTCTTCCTTCTCCTCCATTTCCTCCGCCTTTCTTCCCCTCTCCATTCCTCCCTCTCTTCCACTCTCCTTTCTCTCTCTTCCCTTCCTCTTCCCCTGTCTCCCTTCTCTCTTCTTGTCTGTCTCCCCTTCCTATGTCTTTCTTCCCCTTCCCCTCCTTTCCCCCAACCCACGCATTTTCTTTATCCAATCTTTTTCTCTCACTTGTTGACTGCTCGGATGTGTTCATTCAACGCTCCGATTTAGACAAATATTTCTAATAATTTCTTCTCACTCTCCTATTTTCTTGAGTTATCGCTGTCTGTCTGTCTGTCTCGCTCTCTTTATTTTTCTCTTTCGTTCTGTCTATATATCTGTATCTATATGTCTATCTATCTATCTGTCTATATATCTGTCTGTCTACCTATCTATATAACTATATAACTATATATATATATATATATATATATATATATATATATATATACATATATCTATATATATTGACAGATATTTAGAGACAGACAGACAGACAAAACAAAAGGCAGGTAACCTTTATCTCTCTAAATGTGCCCATTCACTTCATCCGAATAACATTTTATCTATTAAATCCGATGAGTAATGCGCGCGCTAAAAGGATAATTTATTTTGGAGGATAACAAGCTCCCCAACGCCCAGATCCCGAGGCTAGACGTATGCGGGGGGAGGGATAGGGGGTGGGAGTGGGGGCTAGAAAAACGAAAATCTAAATCTAAAATCTAAATTGTTCTATTTTGGATACTCAGTCACCTTTCCGCCACCTAATCATAGTGCTCTATTTTGTTATATATCATTCCGTCACGTGACACGAAATGGAGATGCATTATTCCTAAAATACGAGGTTTTGGAATCACAGACAGTGAAGGAACAGTAGGAGTTTAAAGACTATAACACACAATTAACACACGTATAATCTATTACGTATACGAGTACCTTCTCTATTACACGAGGGTATAAAAAGGCACTAATTAATTGACACATCCCCACAGCGTATATACCTGCCTAAAGAAACAAGGAAGGTGGATAGCT
>NC_061819.1:22449052-22456552 GCF_019202785.1 Penaeus chinensis | reverse complement strand
ACGTGAGTAGGAAAATGTAAAAACGTTGTTGATGAGCACGTGCGATGGCGAGCAAGGCGCTAACGACCCTGGCGGGGCCCACGACTGGGGCTCCAACGCACACCCCGTCAGCCAGCCCATCTTTGCCAACATTCCCAACCACTGCAGTTTACACCACCACGGCCTCCCCTGACAACACCACCACTGCAAAACCATCGACGGAAGATGATGGCTTCTGCAAACTCATACTCTACATGGAGATCGGAGACTCCAGGTAATAAGACATCAGTGGTTCTTACTATTTTCCAAATAATTTGGAGGATTTGCTCCTTATGTGTAAATCATATGCTGGTTATAGAAGAATACAAAATTATGTATTGAAGTTCAAAGTATGTATACAACATCAGTAGAAAATAGATTGTTTGTGGGATAAAGTAATGGGTAACAGTTAATTTTCAGCCAACCATCCAATCCTGCAATTGTTATACCATCTTTCTATTATCAATGCTGTTATATGTATGAATCTCTTGTTATTTCCCATCACACATGATATATATGAAAGTATTGGTAATGTTTATCAAGTGACTGTACCCTCTGAGATTAATTCCCTGTTAACCAGTCTGCAGAGTATGGCACTTTTCATCAAGATCTCCGGTGTGCAGAGGCAAAACGCTCGGTGTGCCAGTGTGCAACACCAGACATTCTGATGTGCACCGGAGAATTTGCTTTGAACTGACATTTCACTAATGTGAAGGAGTATTCCTTGCCTTTTTCTTCGTTCAATTTGTCTGGGTCATTCAAATAGACACTATACAAGTCCTGGAGAGTTTGAAATGACCTGTGTGAATTAACATGTCACCATGTTGTAAAAGCCAGACCTCATGGCCCTATGACCCTTAAGACAGTTTAATTGCGAAGTGACAGTAAGGACCTTGAACAATTCAGTGCTTTTCCTCAGGGTTATGCGGTCTGGCTTTTCTATTAGCCTGCTTTATTTGATTATTTGTGTCCTTGTGGCATCATTCGTGATGCAATAGTTGACCTGTAACAATAAAGAAGGATAAGTGATTCTGTGTTAATATGAGCAATGCAGCATTTAATGTCGTGTTGTGTCCCTGTTGTAATTGGAACACAGCCTTATTGAGGCAAAGGTACCGGTGTGCAGGAGCTTTAGGATTAAAATATCTCCGGTGCGCACATGCCATACTCTGCAGACTGGCCTGTTACCCCAGTCATTCCTGGTAAATCCACATTACTCCATGAACCAAAAATCTTCCTAACCAAGGAGCTTCGCTCCCAGACACCTATCCGATCGCAAGGCATTTGTTGCCACCTGTTTTCATTACATCTGATTTTTTTTGCCTACACAGATTATTTTGGGTTTTAGTGAATGTAGTTTTTTCTCATTGATTATTATAGTGCCATTACATTTTCCTGTAAATGTGTTAGGTGTTGCACAACTTTCTTTTTATCTACTTGTGAAGGTAATACCATAGATGAAAAGTGGCTTATTTTTGGTCATTTTGTAAGTTACAGGCAAAGTTTACCTTGTACTACATGAAACTATACCATTTTATAATAGCAGTGTCTGACCAGATCCCCATGGAACTCGCTGTGCTCTGTTATGAACAGCCTGCAGTAGAAAACCTTATAGAAAGTGCTGTGTTGACACTCTGATTCTGGTGTTGATGTTTTGTTTAGTCTATATTGCATATTCACCATTTTAAGTAAGAAGTTTTGCATCATGTAATAATTTGCAATGCATTTACAGGAAAATCTAATGACACTATCATAAATGAAGGGAAAACTATACTCACAAATATATATAATTATCAACTAAAGCTAAGAATTACGTGAGAAATGAAGCATTTATCTTGGGTTTCACACAGTTATTATTCTTTCTTTCAATTTTGAATGCTGTGATATACCTAAATTTGTTATTATTTTCCATTGCAATTGATGTAAATGAAAGTATTAATACTGTTTATGAAGTAACCTTATCCCTCTGAGATTAAGTCTCTATTACTCCAGCCATTTCTGGGACTTTCACAAACATCCAACCGATCGTCGTATTTTCCTTATTAGGGCTCCGCTCTTGGACCCCTATCCCAATGGCCATGGGTTTGTTCTCTGTGACCATTAGTTACAAGATATTTTCTTCATTTCTGACATTTTATATTGCCTCTCTCTCTCTCTGTCTCTCTCTCTCTCTGTCTCTCTCTCTCTCTGTCTCTCTCTCTCTGTCTCTCTCTCTCTCTGTCTCTCTCTCTCTCTGTCTCTCTCTCTCTCTGTCTCTCTCTCTCTCTGTCTCTCTCTCTCTCTGTCTCTCTCTCTCTGTCTCTCTCTCTCTGTCTCTCTCTCTCTGTCTCTCTCTCTCTGTCTCTCTCTCTCTGTCTCTCTCTGTCTCTGTCTCTCTCTGTCTCTCTCTGTCTCTCTCTGTCTCTCTCTGTCTCTCTCTGTCTCTCTCTGTCTCTCTCTCTCTCTCTCTCTCTCTCTCTCTCTCTCTCTCTCTCTCTCTCTCTCTCTCTCTCTCTCTCTCTCTCTCTCTCTCTCTCTCTCTCTGCTCTCTCTCTCTCTCTGCTCTCTCTCTCTGCTCTCTCTCTCTGCTCTCTCTCTCTCTCTCTCTCTCTCTCTCTCTCTCTCTCTCTCTCTCTCTCTCTCTCTCTCTCTCTCTCTCTCTCTCTCTTTCTCTTTCTCTTTCTCTTTCTCTTTCTCTCATTTACTCTCTCTCTGAGATATATATATATATAAAATATATAATATATATATATATATATATATATGATATATATATGTATATATGTATATATATATACATATATAATATATGATATATATATATATATATACATATATAATATATGATATATATCTATCATATATATGTATATATATCATATATATATGTATTATATATCATATATATATATGTATTATATATCATATATATATATACATATATATATATATACACATATATATATAATATATGATATATATATATATCATATATATATATATTGTTATTATTGTTATTATTATTATTATTATTATTATTGTTATTGTTATTGTTATTGTTATTGTTATTGTTATTGTTATTGTTATTGTTATTATTATTATTATTATTATTATTATTGTTATTATTATTATTGTTATTGTTATTATTATTATTATTATTATTATTATTATTATTATTATTATTATTATTATTATTATTATTATTATTATTATTATTATTATTGTTATTGTTATTGTTATTGTTATTGTTGTTATTGTTGTTATTGTTGTTATTGTTATTGTTATTATTGTTATTGGGATTATAATTATAATTATGATTATGATTATGATTATGATTATAATTATAATTATAGTAATAATAATAATAATCTTATTATTTTTATTATTATTATTATTATTATTATTATTATTATTATTATTATTATTATTGTTATTGTTATTGTTATTGTTATTGTTATTGTTATTGTTATTGTTATTGTTATTGTTATTGTTATTATTATTGTTATTATTATTATTACTATCATTATTATTATTGTTATTATTATTATTGTTATTATTATTGTTATTGTTGTTGTTATTATTATCATCATTATTGTTATTATTATTGTTGTTGTTGTTGTTGTTGTGGTTGTTATTATTATTATTTTTATTATAAATATTGTTATTGTTTATTTATTTATTTATTTATTTACTTATTTATTTATTTACTTATTTATTATTTTCTCCTCTTCCTCCTCCTCCTCCTACTCCTCCTCATCCTCCTCCTCCTCCTCCTCCTCCTCCTCCTCCTCCTCCTCCTCCTCCTCCTCCTCCTCCTCCTCCTCCTCCTCCTCCTCCTCCTCCTCCTCCTCTTCCTTCTGTATAGTCTATGTATATCTTTACCTTTATGTAGATGTATATCTATATATACTTGTATCTATATATCTATCTATATCTATCACTTTATCTATATCTGTGTATATAATTATATATATATATATGTAAATATGTAAATAAATACCTTTCCTCTCTTCTCTTCTCCATTTTCTTTTCTTCTCTTCTCTTCTCTTCTCTTCTCTTCTCTTCTCTTCTCTTATTTTCTCTTCTCTTCTCTTCTCTTATTTTCTCTTCTCAACTCTTCACTTCACTTCACTTTACTTCACTTTACTTTACTTTACTTCACTTCACTTCACTTCACTTCACTTCACTTCACTTCCCTTCACTTCCCTTCCCTTCCCTTCCCTTCCCTTCCCTTCCCTTCCCTTCCCTTCCCTTCCCTTCCCTTCCCTTCCCTTCCCTTCCCTTTTCTCCTCTCCTCTCCTCTCCTCTCCTCCCCTCTCCTCTCCTCTCCTCCCCTCTCCTCTCCTCTCATCTCCTCTCCTCTCCTCTCCTCTCTTCTTCCCATCCCTTCCCATCCCTTCCCATCCCTTCCCTTCCTTTCCCTTCCCTTCCCTTCCCTTCCCTTCCTTTCCCTTCCCTTCCCTTCCTTTATCTTCTCTTCTCTTCTCTTCTCTTCTCTTCTCTTCTCTTCTCTTCTCTTCTCTTCTCTTCTCTTCTCTTCTCTTCTCTTCTCTTCTCTTCTCTTCTCTTCTCTTCTCTTCTCTTCTCTCTTCTCTCTCCTCTCTCCTCCTCTCCTCTTCTCTCCTCTTCTCTCCTCTCCTCTTCTCTCCTCTTCTCTCCTCTCCTCTTTTCTCCTCTCCTCTTCTCTCCTTGCCCCTTGCCCCTTGCCCCTTGCCCCTTGTAATGATGTGGTGGGCTTATCCCAGCGGCATGCCACCAGTGTGATGTACTGTGGTGGGCTTATCCTTTCTGTCACTCTCTGTCTCGTATGGTGGTCTTGAAGTGAAGTGAAGTGAAAGTTGTTGCTTCTTCTAAGTTTTATTTCACGGGAATGTGGTAGGTGTGATACAGAGGACAGGCAAGGCAGGGGCGCCCAGGGAAGAGCGGGCGACCTGCCCGGCCCGCTGTGGCGAGCGGTCTGTCTGAACTGCTCAGACATTTCTACGAACAAACTTCGTTTTGGAACATTTCATAATGGAAAACATGAAATAATTTGAATGAACATAAAAGTCCGATACATATGGTCACATGGTGGTTTCGTGGTGAAGGAACAAGGGTACCTTATATACGGTTGTATGTAAGAAGAGTTATGGTGTTTACAAGACTAAAAAGCTTCGTGAATAGGAGACAAATATTACTGAGTATTCACAAAACATAAAGACATTTGAATATCAACAATGATAGCAGTAATATACTTTGTGATTCAGAATAAGTATTTTCTAACGAACATTTTGAGTATAAACAACACATAGTTATACACAGGGAGAACAGAATAATAGCATGGGAATCGTTCACGAGCAATAAGGGTTGAATTAGCGTGTTCTAAGGTCACTTTGTCATCATGATAGCTGTAGGCCTGTTGGAGTCGGCTGAGGACAGTGGAGTTACTGTGAGATAAGGAACACATGGCTTTTCTGGTATGTGAGACGAAAGAGATCACGAGAACAGGTCACTAAACCCCTTGCCCCTTGCCCCTTGCCTTTTTCCTCTGTAACCCTTACTTTTTTGTTGCCTAAAATATTCAACATGATTTTTGCTTTTAGATCTAGATTTTAGATTTTATAATTGTTCTCTCTTGATATATTTTTCCACTTCCAGGGTGCGAGTATGGGACCTTTTGCTGTTGTTGCCCACTGTCCTTTTTCTAATAGGCCTTCTCATCAAAATCAACAGTGCAAGACTCAAACTGCGTGCTGTCCACAGCCCTATATATGCTACCTTTTATGGTCTGGTAAGTGACTGTGCTTGTGGACTGCATTTTCATTTGCTTATGCATTACTTGACATTTTAAGCTTGTAGAGCTTTCAAATATGGAAGAAATCTGATTTTCAGAAAATATAATCTATTCAGCAGGTAGTTCTATTTCATTATACAAGAAATTTGTTTTAGCAAAGAAGTCCCCTATCTTGATATACTGATGCGAACTCTTTGTATTAGTAGTTGCAGTCTAATGCAAGTCTGTAAACAAGTTGTTATATGATATGCAATTTGATTTTCAGGGTCTTACAAAGTCATTGTAAATCTACCCAGGATATTGGGGTTTGGGATTGTAAAGCAGAATGTCAAGTCTTTATTTCCAAAATAGCCATGTATATAGATAGAATTTTAGGTCTGCAAAGATTGGCATGAAGAGCATATTTGCTATAGAGGGAAACAAATTTTGATTAAGATACCGACTTGATTAGATTTAATTTGAATGAATATAATTGCATGTGTTAGATGATTATTCCAAATTTCTATTAGAATGGAAAACCACATTGATAACACATCTAATTGTTAAAAGAAATCATCATAACTTTTTTTTGTTAATGGATTCCGCTTCTATATAAGATAGGTTGGTTAAGTAAGAAATATTTATCTTTTTTCCTTTTTTTAACTGAAAGGGTGTATTTGATGTGTGGTTTTGTAATTTGTTCGGCCACTTTGGATTTTTATACATTATACTCTTTAGGGCTGTGCCTGTTTTATGATGAAAAGTAGTTCCTATGTCCATTTATTTCTGGCATAGAAAAAAAGGGGAATCATATTTAACTTTTCCGTCTATGGAAGAAGTAATTGGAAGCCTTTATTCCAGATTTGGCTAAACACTTTGGTGTCTGTTACGAGATGTGTTGTGTCCATGACTGTTAATGCAGCCACCCCATCGGGAGATGTAGCTAACAAGCTGTTGTATGTCATCGTTCGTTTCTTTTTATTAGCTACTGAGATGAGTGTTGTCGTCTTTGCCGTCTTTTTTGGTGAGTGGGCGGACTTTTTTTTTCTTAGCCAGTGAGAATGGTAGAAGCATCTTACAGTTTTTCAGAGTAGAGATAAGGTCATACATTTTTGTATAGTAATTTGAAATGAATTACAGATTCATTTATGTATTTTACATATGCATTTCATATTTATGCAGGATAAATTTTATTGGAAGGTAAATGCCAATAATAGTATAACAAGATTGATACAGAGAGAGATGGCTTGATTAATCAATATAAGGCCTTTTTGTAACATCTCCAAAACCCCTAACACTTTCAAATACTTTGATACATCCTCAAACACATTTGCCCTGTACACGAAGATTATTGGAACCTGCTGGCCCTTAGTTTGATAAGGTGTGATACACTCTGACCAGCCCATAAGAGTGTGATATTTCCCAGGCATATTATACATAATTTCATATAGGGATTTATATTTTCATTGATTACAAATTGTATCATTTATTTGTTGATATAAAAGTTATATAAAAAGATGTATAAAATGTTTCTGTGCCTTTTAAGTAGTCCATCAAGTACAATATAGGTAATATTTTAAGTAAATAATGTCAAGTACTGAAAGGACATGGTAAAAATTTTCAGCATGTCTGAGTGTGTGTCTTGATCTATTGATATATTACAAGCACTAAGACAAGTAAAGGCCTGTGATCATAGGAATAAATCCAGTTGTCTCTGATTTGGACTGTATGTGAACTTGTAGCTCACTTGC
>NC_061819.1:22441552-22444052 GCF_019202785.1 Penaeus chinensis | reverse complement strand
ACTCACTCACTCACTAACTAACTAACTAACTAACTAACTAACTAACTAACTAACTAACTGACTGACTGACTGACTGACTGACTGACTGACTGACTGACTGACTGACTAACTAACTAACTAACTAACTAACTAACTAACTAACTAACTAACTAACTAACTAACTAACTAACTAACTAACTAACTAACTAACTACATACATACATACATACATACATACATACATACATACATACATACATGTATATATGTATATGTATATATCTATATGTATATATCTATATGTATATATGTATATATACATATATTTATTTATTTACTTATTTATATGTTTATTTATTTATTGACTTGTTTATTTAAAATACATGCTACCCCAGTTTGAAGTAGAAAAGAATGAAAAACTGCATTCCTTAACAGGACACTTAGACAACAAGACCAGCATTAGGCGCGTCCTGGTGGTCACCTCAATGATTGCCCTGCCGTACTCTGTGGTGCAAGGGGCACTGGAGGTCCTCACGCCAGACCAAGACTTCTATGTTCCTGCCAAGGACTATGACCTCTTTGGTCACGGTGGATCGCTCTTTTGGATGATATCATCCATTGTCTTTACGCTGGTGGGTGCTAGGAGAGGTGGGAGCTTTGAGGTGCATTTTGTTTTTGTTGTCTTCAGATACTGCCTCTTATTAGTTACTTGTGCATATATTGCTGATTTTTCTGTGGATGTTTGTATATTTTTAATGCTGAAGGGCAGGAATGGGGTTTTCAGTTTTTTATTTGGTAATTGATTAATATTATTGGCTTGCATTTTTATAAGAATAGCACACCATTTTCAGGCATTTTTTTTCTTACCAGTTTTAAATACTGAAATATTATGATATTTAACCTGGTGCTGCAGGGGATGGCATGTATGTACGTGCTATGCCCACTGTGAGTTAAATTTATTAATTGTCTTTACACACAAATGGCTCCACAAGTACTAATTCACCAATGAGCCAATTACAAGTATTACCTGTCTCACCTGTTTACCCTTTTCCTTGATTTGCAGAAATATTTTTTTGTATTTTGTATTGCTGTTAGTAATGTAAATAACACTTTAATTATTATAGTGTCTGTAGTAAAAATATCAATATTGATAGCATTAGTAAAGCAAAACAAAAAAAACAAAAAAACTTTTACCCACAAATTCAAGAAAAGGTGAAATCAGGAGGGCACAAGGTCTACTAATTGACTCCTTTGTGGCAATACACTTGCAGAGTTATCTATGTGCACAGACATTTCACAGAACAATGCTACAGTGAGCACATTTTCCCAGTGACATTTGGTTAATGTGACATAAACATTTGCACATAGTATGTGGCTTGAAGGTTGCTCATGGTTTGAAGAGAAAAGTTCTTTATTGATAAGGTTAATTTAATTTCAGATCTACTCATTCATCTTGGTGTTGAGACTGGACTGGCTGAGAAAGCGTTTCTTATTCCTTCTGTGGATGCCAAGTAAGTTATCTTTCTGTCACTTACATGAAGGTTCATTACAATGGAAAATTAGAGAGCATATAACTTTCCTTATGCATTTTAGTGGGTACTGACAACTATGTTTATTGCACAGTAATTGACCTTACTTGCATTTCAAGTTCTGGGATGTGATTTAATGCCCATGCTACACAAACAAACAGAAGACTGTAGGTCATTCACATGCTGGATATATGGATTCTGTCTCCTAGTTGTGCTATTTGTATTAAATGTTTAAAAGCCGTTGACTGAAGAAAGGTGTCAAAAGTTTTCTGTAGGTAAATTATTTGAACAAGAAATAGAAGGTTTTGTAGAAATAAAGTGATATATAAGCAGCTATCATATTTGATATTTATTTTGAAATTGATTCTTTGAATGTTCATGACCTTCTTTATGATTACTTACTTTGACTTCTTTTCAGTGAAACGTGCCTTTTACGTGTACCTTGGGTTCCTAGCTGGTCTTAACCTAATCCAGAGCATTGGGAGTGGCCTCTACCATGCTCATATTGCTGTGGGTTTGTGCCTAGTCAATGCCACCACCTGGACTTACTTTTCCCTCCTGACACCCCTTATATACTACACATTCATATCAGAATTTTTTGGGTGAGTAACTTTTTTTTATTTGCCTCTGAAGTATGCTGTTTGTTGACTTTGTAAGCTTTTGTGGAATTACATGTATGGACATGCCATGCTCCCAATGAGGTTAGCTTATTAATTGTATTTACACACAAATGGCTCCGCAGGTGCTTAGTCACCAATGAGTCAGTCACTAGTCTGACCTATCTCACCAGTTTACCCTTTTCCCGTATTTTTAGAAATACTTTATTATATTTCATATTGCCATTAGTATTGTTAATAATACTGAATCAGTGATAGTAATAACAGCTTTAATAATAATAGCATTAGTAGAAAAAATCCTGAAAACTCAAGGAGGGGGAAAATCAGGTGAAAAGCAGACTACTGATTGACTCTATGGTGGCTGAGCACTTGTAG
>NC_061819.1:22421552-22431552 GCF_019202785.1 Penaeus chinensis | reverse complement strand
TGCTCGTTTGTCCTGAAATGTCTTCAGTAAAAAAAAAAGAAAAAAAGAAAAGAAATTGATCAGTTAATCAAATTAATCTGAACATTTGGTAACATATTCATTGCTGCAATTCAAGTTGAAAAAGAATTTCTTACACATGTTCTTACTGGCTATACTCTGTTAGCCACAGGCACCCCCCCCCCCCCCCCCCCCCCCCCCCCCCCCCCCCCCCGCTACCCACATACCCCACAACCTGCCAATACATATTACATTATTCTTAACCAGCATTTGTGTATTTAGTATATCAATGTTATATCTTAGACATTATCAGCATTCATGAATAAAAGTAAAAAAAAACATATATGATTAACTACTGCTTATAATGAGGTTTGTTGCAATGCATTCAAACTGTATTATAAGAAAATATAAGCAATCACAGTATTGCCTTTCTTCTATCCACTGAAAGTGGGTGTACCAGGTATAAGTTCTGGCATCTGTATATATAAGCTAAAATGTACACATACAGAAACACATACATGCATACTTACCCATACCATACGACACCCATGCCATGTCTATACCCATACCCATGCCCATACCCTTGCCTATGTCTATGCCTATACCTATACCTTTATATTTATCTGTACCAATACACATACCTGTACAAATAGAAATAGAAATACACCCATGCACAAATATATACAAATACATGCACAAATACATACATACATATATACGTTCACATATACATTTGTGCATGCCTGCATACATACATACATGCATATGAAAATCCCTTACCTCTTGATGTATTTCAATACCCTGTATTAGTTCAAATGTGGAAGTGTGTTGGCTACTTTTGCTATGATCCATAGAAACATTCCTGTTAAGAAAAGGGATTTGAGAACTACTAGTTTTTGCATCTGAAATAAACTCTTTATTTTTCTGTCATTGGGTATCTGATTATAGGATTTTTGAACAACAATTGTTGTAAAAAAAAAAATGCATTCTTTGACAAGAATTTCCCATTTGATCAGAGATTTGCCCGATGATTATAGTTGCTACCGTTTTTAGTGTACTGTACAAGCTTGATTTTGCTAGTTGATATTTGGCTTCTAAGCAAAATAAAGTAGAGACAGTGTCTACGATATTGTAAAAGATGTAGAGAATATTTGGAGCTTTAAGACAAGGATGTGATTTGTCTCTCTAAGTGCATTTTTGCTTAGGAATTTGATGTTATAGTTAAATATGGAATTTGTCTTTGATATATGATGGAGAGTACTTCATTACTGTTATTATTTCAGTAATGTCTAAAACTGCTTAAGAAGTTTGAGAAATTCCATTTTTATTTTTAACAACACATTGAAATCTGTAAGGGTAAATGTTAGTAGAGATTGTATAGATAGAATCAGAATGCATTTTATTTGGCATATATATTTAATGTTAACATTTGGAATGCACTGAGAGCAACAGAGGTCTATTCTCATAGGTAAGACTGTAGGGAAGAGGAAACAAAGGTTTACACATCTTGGCATTTTGATATATTATTCCAAGGAGCTTGTGATTGCAATGATTGGGAATGTTTGTGTTAAGTATGTATGTATTTGTCTGTCAGTTACTTTGTTATTCTTTTGAGGTAAGTCAAGAGGATGTATGTGTGCAACTGTGTGAGGATGTATGTACTATTGATAACTTCACAAACTCATTTACTGTCATGATTTAGTTGTACTGACAAGAATGATTTTTCAGGTTGTTACACTTTAGTTTATTTCTTGAAACGTGATTGATGCACATTGCCCTTTGTTAATTATAATTATATGCATGAAATGGAGGATCAGAAACAAAGTTTGGAAGGACTAATAGATTTTACAAATATTTTTGTAGTATAGTTTATGTATTGTGTAGGTAAAGCTGAAGTTAAAACATTTGTTTTTGAGAAGTAATGTTTTTTTCTGTTCGATATATAAAAGAAAGAAATGTAGTAATTTAATCAATGCTCACTGTCAAAATCTAGTAATAAATGCCTTAGTACATTCATGCATTTAGTGTATTTGCTGTTTATAAAAATCATGTTAGAAAATATGTATGCAAAATTGCTTTGCTCAGTGTTAATTTTACAGAAAGTTATTAACAAGGATCAGAGAACTTTCCTCCAGTGTTTGTTAATTTTTGACTACCAAAGTATTATCTGAAGAATTACAGCAAAACGTATTTCAGTCATTCCTCTCAAAAGAAGTAGAAAATTATGGACTTAAGGGCATTTAGGCAGCAACTACAATATGCAAGTAGATGGTATTTCTTTGCAGATATAGTGCTCTCCTCTCTGTTAAAGCCCAAGTTAACTGTGTTCAAAGGGGAATAGCACTATATAGCTAATTCAGGAACACATTAGGTTGTGTGGGCCAGTATGCTGTTCTTATTTGTTTTTAATGCATTGTGTTTGATTTCATGTATTCAAAACTGTATGTTTCCAAGAGTGTGTATGTATATAGATATGTACATAATGCAATACAATATTTAAAAATAAGTAGACTAAGGCTAAATTATGTTGTCACAAATAGACATGGGTTGCATGTTTTGCTCTATGAAAGTTACTTTTGCGATGATCTCAACCAAAAGGAATTTATATACCAGTTACAACTATCTTTATTATTTTTGTAAAATTTTGCACCATGGGACTGTATCTCTTTGTAATGACCGGTGAAATAGTTTTTTATTAATTGAAAATTAAAAATATATTACTTTCCGTTTTCAAGCAAGTTGGGTGTTGTAACTTGGTGGGATTACAGAATATAAACATGTATGATATTGTAATGTGTGTTTATATCTTGGTATAGAGCACCCATGTTTTTATGGTAATTCACCCCAAAAATTTAGTCTGTTTCCTTATGCTCTATTAATGTTTTACCATTCCAGTTTAATTATAACATTAGTTGAGATGTGTAGTATAGAGCTCCCTGGAATATATTAGTCATAAGATACAAAGCTGTGTATGATGTGTACATACAGGTGTAAAGCTAATGGACACAAGAGTCGTGGATATTGTACGCATTTTCCAAGTCAGGAACTTAGAAATTTAGCCGTTTTGTATAGGAATGATAAAAAAAAAAGAAAAAAAAAAAAGAGATAAGCAGTTTCAGTTGACTGCATTCATTTAATTGGCCAACTCTAAACCTCATGGCAGCCGTCCATTTGGAGTGTGTCAGATTTCCTGGCATTCTAGACTGGTTTTAAGGAAAGTATCTAAGGATTTTGACCTGGTGGCATGTTTATCTCATGTTGCATGAGCAAGAAATATTACAGTGCACAGGTTTTCCTGTCTTTTTTTTTTTTTTTTTTTTTTTTTTTTTTTTTTTTTTTTATTTAGTAATCTGTTATTATTTTAATGTTCTTACTATTACTGGTATTATTATTTCTTTAAATTTTATGTTTTATTGTTATTATTATTTGTCTTCATTATTATTTTTATTATTATTATTGTCTTTTATTACATTATGATTGTAATTCTTCTTCTTCTTCTTCTTCTTCTTCTTCTTCTTCTTCTTCTTCTTCTTCTTCTTCTTCTTCTTCTTCTTCTTCTTCTTCTTCTTCTTCTTCTTCTTCTTCTTCTTCTTCTTCTTCTTCTTCTTCTTCTTCTTCTTCTTCTTCTTCTTCTTCTTCTTCTTCTTCTTCTTCTTCTTCCTCTTCCTCTTCCTCTTCCTCTTCCTCTTCCTCTTCCTCTTCCTCTTCCTCTTCCTCTTCCTCTTCCTCTTCCTCTTCCTCTTCTTCCTCTTCTTCCTCTTCCTCTTCCTCTTCCTCTTCCTCTTCCTCTTCCTCTTCCTCTTCCTCTTCCTCTTCCTCTTCCTCTTCCTCTTCCTCTTATTGCTATAACTATCATTATTGTTATACCTATTGTTATAATAATTATCATTATTGTCATTGTTATTTTTATTATTATTATATTTTTTTACTTTCTTTTATTTTCAACTTTGGTCACTGAGCATTGTAGTAGAGTTGTACTCTGATTCCCTTTCTGGTAAATAACAAAAACATTTATTAAATGCAGTAATTTGGGTAATATGAATTCTTTGTCTCAGTGTATAAGGACATAAGTACCTCCACTTTATTTCTCATTCTTTCTGCCAAAAAAGAAAAAAAAAGGGAATATATATTTTAGTAGGAATAATGCCTGTGCAAAGCCAGAGCATGCTTTGTTGTGGTGATACTTATTGATGTCATGACCTTTGTTTATTAATTACTGAATTAAATAAAGGAAAACAACAGTTTATGTAAATTATCATTGACCCCTTTTGTATCCGGTAGTTAAGTGGTTACAGTTTTGGAAAAGGAAATAGAAGATTAAGGAAAAAAGCAAATGAATGTATGAAAGTTTTGGAAAAGGAAATAGAAGATTAAGGAAAAAAGCAAATGAACGTATGAATATTGACCTATGGTCGTTGAGGAATACTGAGAAGATGTAATACAATATTTTGAAATACAAATATAATATTTTAAAGTCAAGAGATGCAAAGCCACTGCAGTTCAATCAATCAGTACTGGGACCAACACCTAAGGGGGTACCTAGCCGGATCCACTCTTTGTTTCCATCCACAAGGGTCCTGCTTTAACAAGCCACCATGCAGGTCCTTTGCCCTGTATTAATTCCTCACGGCAAATTTGATCGATCTACCCAGGGCATGACATGCTAGGTCTTCCTAGGGGCCTTGTCCACCCAGGGATGTCTAGGGAAGGTAACTTTCCCTGGCGGGTGGGATCGTCCAACGACGTTCTCACGGTGTAATCGTTCTTCGACATTGTCCTGCTAGCTGCCTTCATGATTCGGACCAAGGACGTGATGTGATGGTGGTGGTTTGGTTTGCGAAGTTCTAGCTTCGCCCGGGCCTTCTAGATATGGCCCGGCCTGTGTCAGCTTTTTACGGCTATCTCATTGAGTTGTCTGACACTCGGTGCTTACCGTGGCGGCGGGATTGCCAGCAAGCGCTCCTGCCGCCATGGTGTAAGCATTTCGCATAGCCTCTTTACCAGCACGGCGGCTGTTGTGGGCGGTCCATGTCTCAGGAATTGTGTATGGTCACAATTTTCTAGGTAGTGGACTAGTGTGGCGTTCGGCTCGCCGCAGTGCTTGCAGCACCATTCATCGCGTTCGATTGTTGGGATAATCTGCCATGCACAGTGGTAACCTAGGCGCATTCTGTGAAGAATGACTTCGGTACCTCTGTTGCTTACTTCAGAGAGTACCAGTGGTTCATAGCCTGTGGCGTCTGAGTACCAGCTGGCCGAGGGGGAGGTTCTCGTTTCCTCTCTGTGGAGCTGCCGTAGGAAGGTACGACCGACCAAGGCACACTTCTCCATAAGTAATTTTCGGCTCGGTTTTATCGTCATGGGATTTGGGGGCATACCCCTGCCAGCGACGGCTAGTGTGTCAGCAAGCTCGTTCCCTCTGATGCCGATGTGGCTTGGGACCCAGTTGATGATAATTCTTCTACCCTGAGCAAGAATTCTCTGTGCCATTGTGAGAATTGTGGTCAGTAGGTAGATGTTGTCTGTGGGTAAGCTGTGCTGAAGGCAGTCAATGGCTGCCCTGGAGTCTGTGTGTATGCCGACGTGTCCTTCCCTTAGGGACGCGTGGCCTAGGGCTCCCATGATTGCAACTGCCTCTGCCTGTAGCGAGGAGGCGTTGTCTGTTACCCTCATGGATCGCGTGGCATCCCTAGCTGCAAAGCCGGCGCCTGCAGTGTGGCTCAAGGGATCGACCGATCCATCCGTGTAGTATGTTCTACTACCCGGAGGAGTGATGGCTGCAATGACCCTGTGGGCTTCTGCCTTTAGGCTAGGCATGGGGTATAGGCTCTTTTTCATTGACAGGCTCATTATGTTGAACTCTATCAGGCTCAGTGCCCACGGCGGGGCTTCGGCAAAGTCGGGGTGGGGGAGTCCATGCCCTTAGCAAGAAGCTGTTCTTTGAGCTGATGGCGTATCAACACCCTGGCTGTATGAGACAGCCAGGAGTTGTTTGCAACGAGCTCGTTGTCTTGTTCGAGGCATCTGACTATTTTTTGTCTTAGGCTTGTGTTCCTGGGAGCCTGGATGACCTTTGACAGGAATTGTGTTGCCGTTAGATCGATTCGTGAGTCCAGGGGGAGAAGGTTTGCCTCCATCAGGAGGTTGAGGACCTTCGTCCACCTCGGGGCACCCAGAATGATCCTGGCAGCTTCATTTTGGACTGTTTCTAATTTGTCTGTGTGCTTTTTCTTTGCAGCAATTAGAGCGACTGAGGCATAGTCCACAATGGGCCGGACAGCATGTACATAGAATGATCTTAGTACTTTGTGTCTGGCCCCTATGTGTCTCCCAGTCATTGCTCTCATGACGGACAGTCTTGCTTTGGTTCGGTCAACCAGGTACTGGACCTCCTTATGGAAGGAGAGGGTCCGGTCTATCCTTACCCCAAGGTATAGGTAGTCCTTGACCCATTCTAATTCCACTCCCTGGATTTTCAGTCTTGTGCCTCGAACTCTCTGTCTCAGAGCCATGGCTTTGGATTTGGCAGCAGAGATCTTTAGTCCTGTCCTACAACACTCCTCTGACACGAGGTCCAGACAACGCTGGGCTTTATTCTGGCTGCGTGGTCCAGTGGAGGTGATAGCGAGATCGTCTGCATATGAGATGATCTGGCACCCCACTGGGAGGTTTATGTTGAGGATGCAGGACATTAAAGTGTTGAATAGGGCTGGACTGAGAACCCCACCCTGTGGCGTTCCATTTTCGAGCGGCATGTGCTGCGATAGGTGACCCTGGAATTTGACATTGGCAGTCCTGTTCCTGAAGTAGTCACCTATCCAAGCCAAGAGCTTTCCTCTGATTCCCTTCTGGATCAGGCTTTCCTGAATGGTAAGCGGACTTGCCAGTTCAAAAGCCTTCTCCAGGTCAAGGAATACCACCACAGCTGGGCCCTTGCTGATTGTGCTTAAGAGCGTGGCTATGCTGTGTGCTGTGCCCATGCCCCTTGTGAACCCGTGGAGGTGTTCGTGCGGGGGTCCCGTTTTCCACTGAAGCCGGTTTAGTACCATCCTCTCAGCCGTCTTGGCCAGGCAGCTGAGCAGAGAGATGGGGCGGTACTTCCCCGGCTCCTTTGGTTTTGGGACGGGAACTATGGTAGCCCTCTTCCAACTCTGGGGTAGAGTGGAAGTTTCCCAGGACTTGTTGATGAGTTGCAAGAGTGCACGCTCACCTGCTAGTCCTAGGTGGGAGATAATGGGGTACGAGATCCCATCAGAGCCCGGGGCTGTGTTGGAACTGTTTTTATAGGCTTTCCTTAGTTCCCTCAGAGAAAAGATAACGTCTGAGTTATCGGGTTCGGCTGCCCTTTCTCTGATCTGAGCGTGTCTGTCTGGCTGTAGACGCTCTTGTCTTGCCCTCAGCTCGGCTGGCAGACTGTTGCTGCTCGTTCTCGCAGAGAACTCGTGCGCCAGTCTGTTAGCCTCTGCTTGGGGGTCGTGATGGGTGCACCTCGGGGCTGAGCGGCTGGTAGCTCGCTTGACCCGTTGCCACAGCTCTGAAAGGGTGGTTTGGTGGTCGAAGGACTCACACCATTCCAGCTACTTTTCCTGCCTGACTCTGTTGGCAGTTTCCTTGGCATCCGTGACAGCTTCCCTTAGGAGGGATAAGTTGTCAGGGGTTCTTTGCCTTCGGAATAGTTTTCGGCACATGTTCACCCTGTGGTTGACCTCCCTGATCTCGTCATTGAAGTACCAGGCGTCTTTGTGACTTCTGGACCCAGGCCGAGTTTTGGGTATGGTCTGTGAGGCTGCTTCATTAATGGCGTTTAGCAGGCTAGCTTCGAGCACTTCCACATTTTCGCTTTGTGGGGGATTGTTGCATCTCAGACAGAGGGCCAAGGCGTTTTGAAACGCCTGCCAGTTGGCCTTGTCTGTTTTCCATCTTGGATTCGGTCTTAGGATTTCGGCTGGGCCAGCATCCATGAGGGTAGTTATAGTGGCGTAATGGTCACTTGTGACGGTCTCATCGACACCCAGCCAATCCTCCCGACCAGAGTCGCAGTGGCCAGGGTGAGGTCTAGGACCCCTCCTCTGACGTGCGTTGGCTCTTAGGTGTTGAGGAGAGCGATCTCAGGGAATGTCTCTAGCACGTCGGCTATGTGATAGACGGCCGCATCCGGTGCCCGGCAGGGAGCCAGGATGGGGTGGTGTGCATTGAAGTCTCCCCCTATGATCACTCGGTCGTGTGCAGCAGAAGCACAGACCTGGCTGATGTCTAAGCTTCTACAGCGTGGCCGGCTGTACACATTGTACAGTTTGAGGGCCCCCCCGGCCTGGTGAACCTCGACGGCAAGGGATTCAACATCGTCTCCACAGTGCGATGCATCGGCTATTGCGGAGCAGGGGATTGTTGCTCTCACAAGGGTGATCAAGCCTCTCTTGCCAGGTGTTCGTGGCAGTGTGAAGGCATGGTACCCTGAGAAGCGAACAGTGTCCACTGTTAATGTCTCCTGGAGCATGACAATGTCAATGTTCCTTGATCGCACTACTGCTTGGAGAAAAGCGTTCTTTGCAGAGAAGCTATTGATGTTCCACTGTAGGATGCTTAGATGGTGTGTCATGATGTTACTCAGTGATAGTTATATCAGAGACATCGTCGGAGTCTGACAACTCCATTGCGAGGTCCTCGCTGGTTGAGGGCTTCTCGTCTGTTGTCAGGCTATCCTTGGGTCCACTGGGATGTGAAGAGCTTTTGGTAGCTCTGACTTTGGTTGGTTCGGCTTTTCTCTCAGGCTTTTTCTTGGCTGGCCTTGCTGGCCTTGCCTGGGCAAGGTCAGCGTGATCTGGCTCTGGCTGCACAGATTCAGCCTGTTTTGGCTCTGCCTGTGAAGGCATGGCCTGGTTTGGAGTGGGGAGGGGAGTCTCGTCCTGGGGTGAGGGTGAGGCTGGTTTTGCTCTAACCAGCTTTCTTCCCTTCAGGGCTGCGACAGTCTGGGTCATTGCCGTCATGGCGACCGAAACTGCCTTCTCGGCCTCCTCACTCGACCTCCCCAGGGCTGTTGCTACTGCTGAGACAACAGCAGTTAACAGGAGAGTCATATCGTCCTCGTCAAAGAGGAGATGATCATCTGTTGGGGAGGTTTTTGTGGTGCTCTTAGAACCTTTTTTCTTTAGTTTCTTTTTCTGCACCTTTGGCATTGTCGAAAACTCCTTTTTGTTGGAGACATCCGGTGTCGGCTGGGGGGCGGCTTCCTTCCTCATAGGAGGTCGGGAGGCCTTTTCGCTTTTGTTCCTTCCCCAGACATGGGTGCCCGGTGGTGCAGGAACAAAGTCTGGTCGCTTTTAAGCAACCTCTTGTCACCTGAGGGCCGCCTCTTTCCTGACAGAGCAAGTCAGGCTCCAGGCATGGTGCTTCTTGGCACAGTGGGGACATTTAGCTGTTGTGTCCCTCTTTTCCTCTTTGTATGCCTTGAGGCATACCTCTGTGTTGTGTGCCTTGCTACAGACACCACATTTAGGCTTGGCTGTACAGTTAGCCTGGTGGTGACCGTATTTCTGGCACTTGAAACACCGAAGTGGTTCTGGCACATACGTTCGAAGGTTGTAGGTGCCCCAGTTACCCAGATCAAGGGTAGTGTTTGGGGCACCTTTCATAGTCACCAGGACTTGCCTGGTTGGGTTCTTCCCCTTCGACATTCGGGAAGCCTGCACGACCTGTGGGTGTGAAGCGATCAGCTCCACATCGTACGAGACTGAGAAGCCAAGTAGCACCATCTTGGTTCTCTTTTCCTCGGGACTTAGTGGGGAAAGACTCACTTTCCTCCCATCGGCTAGCTCCTTCGTTTCCCGGAGGAAATTCAAGGTAGCTTGATCTTTGGGCATTATGGTCATGCCCTGATCTCGGGCGACCCGGATCGACAACCGGATTTTCCGTTGCAACTCCAATGCCCTGACCAATTGGTAGGCATTGTCGAAGCCTTCGGGTTTAGCTGGCACTTTGAACTGGGCAAAGCGTTTAGGGGGTC
>NC_061819.1:22389052-22391552 GCF_019202785.1 Penaeus chinensis | reverse complement strand
AAAAAGCACCTGGTCAAACCTGTCCTTGTATCTGGCCAGGGGAAATCGTTGCCACTCTGACAGCACACATTTCTTCGTCGTCGGAGATAACTCCCAGCGTAACTATGACTAAAACGAAATTCAACCTTCATCCACGAGGAAGAAGAAGGTGAATCAATTGCTAAGAAAAGTTAATCCCAAGTTTCTTTTTTTTTTGTGATTAACTATAAAAAACGCCATATATGCTCCTCCTCTTTCCCTGGTGGCAACAGTTTTCTCTCTCCCTTTCACTTTCCAAGCCGGTACTCTGCTTAGGATGACCAACCCTCGACCTTATAGCAGATGGGCTGTCCCGAAGAAGATTCATCTTAATTACAATGAGATGATAAACGGGGAACCATAGATTCTTCCTTTATCTTAATGGATTACGGGGCAGAGGAACATAGTAAAAAAAGAAAAAAAGAAAGAAAAACAAACAAGGAAAAGGAAAGAAAGAGGAAAGAAGTCAGCGGAAGACAAACCTTCAAAATGCTCAAGCCCGTAAAATGATTTCGACCTAATGGCTGTAAGGAGTAAAAAGAGAAGAGCATAATTCATCCACAAACGCCTTTCGCCCACGCCTCAAGCGAAAACCTGGGGTTAATGTACATGTTTATGAACCATACAGAATAGAAGAGAAGGATGACAGCAAAGCTCTGTAACTCAAACAAAGGGAATTAGTCGATCTCATAAATAACAATGCTTAATGTTTGCTAATGGGATACTTCCTTCGCCTTCAGTAGCTATAGATGGCGTCACTGAAATGAGAGACGACGAGAGAGAATGAGAGATGAGAGAGAGAGAGAGAGAGAAAGAGAGAGAGAGCGAGAGAGAGATAGAGAGAGAGAGAGAGAGAGAGAGAGAGAGAGAGAGAGAGAGAGAGAGTGAGTGAGTGAGTGAGTGAGTGAGTGAGTGAGAGAGAGAGAGATTAAAAAAAAAAAAGCTATTGCAAAAGTTGTCCTCTTGTGGTAAAAGCCTGCCAACCTGTATTTAAGCCGCATGTAACAAAGACCCGAACCTAAGAATGACAAGCGGTGACCCTGAAATGCTGTATTATATTGCAGGTTGCCATGGTGATGAGATCGGGATCCGGTGCATTTCTGTAATATGATTTTGCTGTGCTGTGGGACCGAGTTTATTTTTAATTTATTATCTTCATTATTACTATTATTATCATTACTATTATTATTATAGGATATTTACATGAAGCACATAAATGAACTTTGCGAGATAGGCCTATTTTCATTTTTTGTTTTTGTTTTGTTTGTATACAGGCAACATGTTATGATTGCAAGGCGATTGACTTCTTATGTTGGTGAAATTTCGTGTCTGATAAATGAAGATGGTTTGTTATTGTAACTTAATATATCAGTGCAATACATACAGGTATTGGTACACATATGTATGCACATCGCACGCACACACACACACACACACACACACACACACACACACACATATACACATTTATATATTCACACACACACACACACACACACACACACACACACACACACACACACACATATATATATATATATATATATATATATATATATTATACATATATATAAATACATACATACATGTATATATTTATTTATACGTAAATATATGTAAATATATATATATATGTATATATACATACATATACATAAATAAATACATGCATGCATACATAAATAGGTAGATAGATATATAAATAGATATACAGATATATAGATAATACAATTCCTATAAGAATCACGAGAGACGAGAACCTCAGTCTTAGCCCATTCACAATTTGATATCAATTATAGATGTAAATATAATTATCTCTCTCTCTCTCTCTCTCTCTCTCTCTCTCTCTCTCTCGCGCGCGCTCTCTCTCTCAAAAACAGTCAGACGATCTCCCAACACCAAAAGAGCCATAAATGATAGAAATAATACTCACAAAGCTTTCGAGATAAACATACCTGACACCAGGTTTCAGACTAAATATAAACATATGAAGAGAAATGTGAAAACACTCAAATTATTTTAAAAATCAGTTCAGTGAATGTAGAAACGATTCTGCTGAAACATGGAATCTAGTTAATACATGTGTGCCGAAAAGAAGCCCAACACAGGCATTCCCTAAGTTCCATAAATGGCATAGATAGAGCGCCTTAATAACTTCTTTGCAGAAGTCGGTGGACGCACTTATGAACAGACCACCGCATCCACCTATCAACAAAACACAATTGAAACGAGGCCTATAACAAACATTTTCAGACCACAACCAGTAGGAGTAGAAACAATTATCCTGACAAGAAAATCCTTAAGAAACACCTACTTTCAAAACCGGTGATAGAGACGAAAGGAATAATTATCGACCCATCACTATACTTACACTATAGTTTTCGAGAATGTAGTTGCAAACCAATTCACAGCATTTTTGGAAGCGAATAACCTTTTATCTACCAGGTAACACGGTTTTAGGAGTAAATTATCAACCGAAACA
>NC_061819.1:22376552-22379052 GCF_019202785.1 Penaeus chinensis | reverse complement strand
TTGCAGGAGTTGGTTCTAATGCTGCCTCTGGAGCTTTTTCTGCAAACAGCGGATCTAGCCTCACCTCTGGATCAACCTTTTCTTCTGATTCCTCTGCAGAAACTAGCTTCTCTGCTGGTTCTGCTGAAACTACAGGATCTCAGTTCACATCTTCTGCTGGTACTTCCTCAGGATCATCTTCCTCCACTTTCTCTTCTGGATCCACATCTGGTGCCACAACTGGATTCTCATCTGGATCTTCCGCTTCCAACTTTGCAGGAAATAATGGTGAGAGTGTTTCAGTAATTTTGTCTGGAAATGCTGTACCAGCTGGAGTCATTCGTGGTCAGATCCAGCTCCCTGCTACCAGCACCTCTGGAATCAGTTCTGGCTCAACCTTTACATCTGGTGCATCCACTGGGTCTAATTTCAATGCTGTGTCTACAAGTGGATTGACATCGTCAGTTGGTTCCTCTTCTGGCTTCACTTCTGGCTCATCATCTGGATCATCTGGTTCTGGCTTCACTTCTGGTTCATCTGCTGGATCAGCTGGCTCTGACTTCACTTCTGGCTCATCTGCTGGATTATCTGGTTCCAGATTTACCTCTGGTTCATCAGCAGGATCCACATCTTCATTTACCTCTGGTACATCCACCAAGATTCACGCAGGAAAGGTTGGTGACAGTGTAGCAGTTATTCTAGCTGGACAGGGTATCCCTGCTGGAGTCACTCGTGGCCAGGCAGCCTTCCAGGTTGCAGGAGTTGGTTCTAATGCTGCCTCAGGAGTTTCTTCTGCAAACAGTGGATCTAGCTTCACCTCTGGATCAACCTTTTCTTCTGATTCCTCTGCAGAAACTAGCTTCTCTGCTGGTTCTGCTGAAACTACAGGATCTCAGTTCACATCTTCTGCTGGTACTTCCTCAGGATCATCTTCCTCCACTTTCTCTTCTGGATCCACATCTGGTGCCACAACTGGATTCTCATCTGGATCTGGATCTTCCAACTTTGCAGGAAATAATGGTGAGAGTGTTTCAGTAATTTTGGCTGGAAATGCTGTACCAGCTGGAGTCATTCGTGGTCAGATCCAGCTCCCTGCTACCAGCACCTCCGGAATCAGTTCTGGCTCAACCTTTACATCTGGTGCATCCATTGGGTCTAGTTTCAATGCTGGATCCACTAGTGGAGTAACATCAACCGGTTCCTCTGCTGGATTATCTGGCTCTGGGTTTACCTCTGGTTCATCTACTGGATCAAGCTTCACTTCTGGATCATCAGCTGGATCCTCAGGTTCAAGGTTCACATCTGGCTCAACAACTGGATCCAATACATTTACTACTGGCACATCAACCAAGATTCATGCAGGGAAGGTTGGTGAGAGTGTGGCAGTGATTTTGGCTGGCCAGGGTCTTCCTGCAGGAGTTACTCGTGGCCAAGCAGCTTTCCAGACATCATCACTTGCTGCTAATGCTGCTTCAGGAAGCACCTCTGGTAATGCTGGCTCAAGATTCACTTTTGGAACAACTTCTACATCCGATTCATCTGCTGAAACTGGTTTCTCTTCAGGGTCAACAAGTACCACTGGATCTAAATTCACATCAGCTTCTATTGGATCATCAACTGGTTCAACATCATCTTCAGGATCTACCACTGGATCTTCTGGATTTACTACTGGCTCCTCAGCTGGTTCCTCTGGTTCCCGCTTTACCTCTGTTTCATCCACTGGATCCAAAACATCATCTATTTCTGGCACATCGACCAAGGCCGTCAGTGGAAATGCTGGTGAGAGTGTGGCAGTGATTTTGGCTGGACAGGGTATCCCATCCGGAGTCACTCGTGGTCAGGCAGCTTTCCAGATTGCTGGAGTAAATACTGCCTCAGGAGTCTCTTCTGGAAATGCTATTAAATCTAGTTTCATTGCTGGGTCCACTGGTACCACATCTACTGGATCATCTGCTGGATTAACATCAACTGTTACTTCAAATGCTGGATCATCTGCTTCTAGATTCACTTCTGGCTCTTCATTCTCCTCTGGTTCTGGCTCTGGCACTTCTCGATTGTCTGCGTCAACTTCGGGAGCCGGACAAGGATCCTCCTCTACCTCTGGATTTAAGTTTGGCTCATCAAGCAAATTCTCTTCTGGTTCCTCAACTGGTATTACTGCAGGAAATGCTGGGGAGAGTGTAGCAGTCATCTTGGCTGGTCAGGGTCTTCCAGCTGGAGTTACTCGTGGTCAGGCAGCTTTCCAGACTTCATCATTGGCTGCCAATACGGCCTCTGGTGTGTCAGCAGGAACCTCTGGTTCTAGATTTACTTCTGGCTCATCATCTGGATCAAGGTTCACATCTGGCTCTTCAGCTGGATCATCTGGTTCCAGTTTTACCTCTGGTTCATCAACTGGATCCACATCTTCATTTAACTCTGGAACATCTTCAGCTGGATCATCTGGATCAAGGTTCACATCTGGCTCTTCAGCTGGATCATCTGGTTCCAGTTTTACCTCTGGTTCATCAACTGGATCCAC
>NC_061819.1:22356552-22359052 GCF_019202785.1 Penaeus chinensis | reverse complement strand
TGGGCTGAGTTCGCTTCGTGGCGGCGACGCGGAGAGGGAAAGGCCAAATAGCCTGTTATTGTAGGATGTATGAGAGTCGTTTAAAACACACCCGACGGAAAAATAAATAGACGAAAAAAATAAAAAAATAGTATTCTTAGGTTGAACTGCTATTTTTTTTTTTATATGCGCTTTTAGTTAGAATGATTATATTTACAAACATACATACATGCATACATACACTGCATACATACATACATACATACATACATACATACATACAATACATACATACATACATTCATATATCCATACATATACACACACACACATATATGTATGTATGCATGTATATATTGTTATTATAATGTGTGTCTTATGACAGGTCCAATCTGACCTTAATATTCTCCATAAGCTTCTTTTCGCTGCTCTTCCTCTCCTTTCTCCTTGCATTCCTCCGCTTGATTCCTACAACACCCCAATTCTTCACCCCCCCCCCCCCCCTCCTCCGCCCAGTCCGCCTCCAGTCCCATTCTTAAGCAGGCCTTCCCCTCGACCTGCACGCCCGGCCCAATTTTCTTCCTGTGCATTACTTCTTCTAAGGAACATCTTCTCTCCTGAATTCTCTCCAGAAATTCTTCCTTGGTTTTCCTTTCTGTCCAATTCCCTCCTTCCATTATCCGTCAAGTCGAGGCTTTCAAACGCCTCAATCTTCCTTATGTCTGTTGCCATCAAAATTCGTTTCTTCTCCACACACACACACACATATATGTGTGTGTGAGTGTGTGTGTGTGTGTGTGTATGGGTGGATATATATATATGTGGATATATATACACATATATATACTGAGATATCAAGATAGATATGTTGCATCACATGCATTCCTGAAACAGTAAAGTGAGCGTGCTTTGCGGAAAAGATTTAGACCAGCGAGCGAGGGGCTTCAGGACCGAGGGCAGGGAGAGAGAAGTTTCGCTTCTGTCGGGAAACGCGGACTGACAAACGGGCTGGCAGCCTTTACTTAACGTCTCGAAACTTGTCCCGAACACATCCGCCGCCATGTCTTGTGGAAGGCTGAAGTCTGAAGGATGGAAGACGCCCGTTTAAAGAACGAGAGGAACCGGGGTCTCTGTTCCGCGCCGTCCGTCCTCGATCCTTCTCCCCGCCTTCATTCCCAGGTTTAGTTCGACGTAGAGAGAGTAAAGAGAGACGTATGTATTTCACTGATTTATTGTACTGATGTATTGTGGATGAGCCGTTGCGATGGTGTTCTTATTGAATTTTGTTGCCGGAGTGTATTTCGTTCTAATATATTTTTTGAGACCTCTTCAAGTATGGTATGTCGAGAAGAATATGTAGGCCTACAGTAAAACAAATGCTGGTGCTGAACACTTTTTTCTGATTGCATAAAGATATGAGTAAATGACAAACCCGCAAAGAAAATGAAGAGAGATTATTAACATACCAAAACGATCATTCGAGGATCAGCATTTCCTGTATCACATAATACTTTGTGATAAGGAAATAAACAGAAGGAGAAAAAAAAAAAAACTTAGACAGAGACGCAAGAAAAGATACCGAAAACAAAGAACAGGGAAAACGAAAACGACAGTTTGAGAAGGCAGGAATACCGGCTCGGGATCTCACGAGGCAAGCGAGGGGACCGCGAGGCGAGAGGACGCGGGTGAAGGAGTTCGAGATTGGCAGATATCGCGATGATGCAACTCGCCTCAAGCATCGAACCTCGACGGGCGAACGGTGTGTCAATAGGAGACGCGCGAAGGGAAACGATTTAACGAGGTTACAAAACACCTGTAGCTTCTATGAGATGGAAATCATTTGATGAGGTTACAGACACTTACGTAACATTTATAAATGAGGTGGAAAATAGTTCAAGGATTACAGTTGTAAACATTGAGAGGCTGAAGATACGAGGGAAATGATTTAATGAGGTTACAAAACACATGCAGGAAGTATGAGGTGAAAATGACTACGAGGTTACAATATATATATATATATACATACACACATATATAACATGTATATGAGGTGGAAATGATTCAGTAGTTACAGGTGTAGAGATTAGATTATACAAGTAATGAGAGTCTGACTGAAAAAAAAAAAAAATAATAATAATACGAGAGTTAAAAAATAATAGCTTTGAAGTTATTGATTATCTTATCGAGGAATGACTGAAGGTTCATGACTATTTTGATGTTTTGCCTATCTGATGTTTTCGTTTTTTTTTTTTTTTTTATTTTTTTTTTTTTTTTATTCTCTCTTCTCTTTCGTACTTTTCTGTCTCTTTGCAATATTTTTGTATGTATGTGTCTATATATTTGTCGGTCTGTCTCACTTTCTATCTATCTATCAAACTCTCTCTCTCTATCTATCTATCTTCCTCCCTCCTTCCCTCCCTCCCTATTTCCTTTCCCCCCTCCCTCTCTCCTGGAAGTCAAAGGAGATTGTTTTCGAACCTTGGCAGCGTCGCCTCCTCAAGACATTACTAAGTGGGCTTCG
>NC_061819.1:22336552-22339052 GCF_019202785.1 Penaeus chinensis | reverse complement strand
AAGGAGGAGCTGTGGGAAGGAGGAGCTGTGGGAGGGTGGAGCTGTGGGAGGGTGGAGCTGTGGGAGGGTGGAGTTGTGGGAGGGTGGAGCTGTGGGAGGGTGGAGTTGTTGGAAGGAGGAGCTGTGGGAGGGTGGAGCTGTGGGAGGTTGGAGCTGTGGGAGGATGGAGCTGTGGGAGGGTGGAGTTGTGGGAGGGTGGAGCTGTGGGAGGGTGGGGCTGTAGGAGGGTGGAGCTGTGGGAGTGGGGGAGCTGTGGGTGGGTGGAACTGTGGGAAGGTGGAGCTGTGGGAAGATTGAGCTGTGGGAGTGGGGGAGCTGTGGGAGGGTGGATCTGTGGGAAGGTGGAACTGTTGGAGGGTGGAGCTGTGAGAAGGAGGAGCTGTGGGAGGGTGGAGCAGTGGGAAGGAGGAGCTGTGAGAGGGTGGAGCTGTGAGAGGGTGGAGCTGTGGGAAGGTGGAGCTGTGGGAGGGTGGAGCTGTGGGAAGGAGGAGCTGTGAAAGGAGGAGCTGTGAGAGGGTGGAGCTGTGGGAGGGTGGAGCTGTGGGAAGGAGGAGCTGTGAGAGGGTGGAGCTTTGGGAAGGAGGAGCTGTGGGAAGGAGGAGCTGTGAGAGGGTGGAGCTGTGGGAGGGTGGAGCTGTGGGAGGGTGGAGTTGTGGGAGGGTGGAGCTGTGGGAGGGTGGAGTTGTTGGAAGGAGGAGCTGTGGGAGGGTGGAGCTGTGGGAGGTTGGAGCTGTGGGAGGATGGAGCTGTGGGAGGGTGGAGTTGTGGGAGGGTGGAGCTGTGGGAGGGTGGAGCTGTAGGAGGGTGGAGCTGTGGGAGTGGGGGAGCTGTGGGTGGGTGGAACTGTGGGAAGGTGGAGCTGTGGGAAGATGGAGCTGTGGGAGTGGGGGAGCTGTGGGAGGGTGGAGCTTTGGGAGTGGGGGAGCTGTGGGAGGGTGGAGCTGTGGGAAGGTGGAGCTGTGGGAAGATGGAACTGTGGTAAGGTGGAGCTGTGGAAGTGGGGGAGCTGTGGGAGGGTGGAGCTGTGGGAGGGTGGAGCTGTGGGAAGGTGGAGCTGTGGGAAGGTGGAGCTGTGGGAAGGTGGAGCTGTGGGAGGATGGAGCTGTGGGAAGGTGGATCTGTGGAAAGGTGGATATGTGGGAAGGTGGATCTGTGGGAAGGTGGATCTGTGGGACGGTGGATCTGTGGGAGGGTGGAGCTGTGGGAAGGTGGAGCTGTGGGAAGGTGGAGCTGTGGGAGGGTGGAGATGTGGGAAGGTGGAGCTGTGGGAAGGTGGATCTGTGGGAGGGTGGAGCTGTGGGAGTGTTGGAACTTTGGAGGGGTGGAGCTGTGGGAGGGTGGATCTGTGGGAAGGTGGAGCTGTGGGAGGGAGGAGCTGTGGGAGCGTGAAGCAGTAGGAAGGTGGAACTGTGGGAGTGTTGGAGCTGTGGGAGGGTGGAGCTGTGGGAGGGTGGAGCTGTGGGAAGGTGGAGCTGTGGGAAGGTGGATCTGTGGGAAGGTGGATCTGTGGGAAGGTGGATCTGTGGGAAGGTGGATCTGTGGGAAGGTGGAGCTGTGGGAGGGTGGAGATGTGGGAAGGTGGAGCTGTGGGAAGGTGGATCTGTGGGAGGGTGGAGCTGTGGGAGTGTTGGAACTTTGGAGGGGTGGAGCTGTGGGAGGGTGGATCTGTGGGAAGGTGGAGCTGTGGGAGGGAGGAGCTGTGGGAGCGTGAAGCAGTAGGAAGGTGGAACTGTGGGAGTGTTGGAGCTGTGGGAGGGTGGAGCTGTGGGAGGGTGGAGCTATGGGAGTGCTGGAACTGTGGGAAGGTGGAACTGTGCGATGGTAGAGCTGTGGAATCGCAGAGCTGTTGGAAGGCGCAGCTGTGGGAGGGTGAAGCTGTGGGAGACGGAGCTATGAGAGAGGTGGAGAGGTGAGAAGGTAGAGCTGTGGGATATTTGGGAGTGGTGGAGTTTCGAGAAGATTTAGATTTGTGAGGGTGGAGCTGTGGAATCGTAGAGCTGTGGGAGACGTGTGAGTGGTGGAGATGTGGGAAGGTGGAGCTGTGGGAAGGTGGAGCTGTAAGAGGGTGAAGCTGTGGGGGAGGTGGAACTGCGCGAAGTTGTGTGTGGACAAACTAATGCTGTGGGAAAGTGGATTTGTGAGAAAGGTGGGGGTGGGGTTAGTTATAGAAAAACGGGAAAGAGAAACTGTGGGAAATGATGCCGTGTCAAAGTGGCACTGTGGGAAATTAAGTGGTGGCGTGTGGGGGAAATTAAAAGGCCGTGGAAAGAGGCTGTTAGTGATTTTTGTTGTGAATAAATTGTTAGAAAAGTTTGTTGTGAATAAAAATTAAATAGTGGGAGTAGCATTTAGTCGAATAATTAGAGTAACGGCTCAGGAATTAACCTATTTAGGGCTATTGCAGAGCGAGTGAGCATAACTAATGATTTTGTTTATATTTGCAGATATCTTGATTCTGTTTTGACATGCAGGTTTCAGTGATATACATACACAAACTCAG
>NC_061819.1:22309052-22311552 GCF_019202785.1 Penaeus chinensis | reverse complement strand
CCTTTTTTCCCGTAAACCCTTTTATCCCAAATTCCTGTCGCGTTAATGAAAGTGACTGTTGGGGAAAACCAGATTCCGTGCTTCGTGGCCTCCTATACATTTTCGTTACCGAGACATTCCTTGAGCAATATTCGGTAGAAGGAAAAGTTTTCGTAATTCACCCAAATAGGAATTTACTCAGTCGTCTACCATGCGACAACGAGGAGGGGAGGGGAGGGGAGGGGAGGCGAGGGGAGGGGAGGGGAGGGGAGGGGAGGGGTGGGGAGGGGTGGGGAGGGGAGGGGAGGGGAAGGGAAGGGTGGAGGAAAGCCAGGCCAGTTCTTGCGGTCGATCGCTCACTATTTTCCCTTCTAAACCCGCGGCCGTAGACATACTTTCCGAACCTTACCATTAACGAAACGATTTGGTCGGTATTCTCGCAAGAACATAAGCGACAAACGAATTAGCAGCGCGCCAAATTAACCGAGACAGTGAAATCTGGCATCCATCACAGACCGCGTTAAAAGATCCGACTAAATACTTGCCTCAGGAACCCCAAATTGCTGTTGTACGCCTGGATTCTTTTACGATTATGCCAAAACCTTTAAAAGTTGCCTGGAATCCGAGCCCACGCCGACTTCCATCAGGAGTTCCGCTGTCTGTAAACACTTCTGAAATGCGAGCAGAAACAAACTCCGCCCCTGTGCATGAAGGTATGTAACCCCGCCCGATTTTTTTCCCCCTCCCTCGGATGCTAATAGATCTAAGGTGGAGGAGTATTTACTAACATTTACAGCGTTACTAGCTCACGGCACTTTGATTAAGATGAGAAGAGAAACATTCGGTGAGATAAAAGAGAAAGAGAGAAAGAAAAAAATACAGGCAACTCACTTTTGGAAAGCAGGTGCTCCAATTTTGGAAATCATGTGCCCCAATTTTGGAAAGCAGTTACCCCACGTTTGAAAAGTAGGTAAACCAATAATGGAGAACAAGTACCGCAATTTTGGAAAGCAGGGGTCCCAATTTTGAAAAGTAGTTACCCCAAGTTTGAAAAAGTGGGTACCCCAATACTAGAAAGCAAGTACCCTACTTTCGGAAATCAAGTATCCCAATTTTGAAAATCAAGTACCCCAATTTTCGAAATCAGGTACACCGATTTTTGGAAACCAAGCACCCCACATTTGTAAAGCAGGTAACCTCCCTAATGCCCAAAAGATGCCCGATAACCCAACACCCACCTTAAAGGAACAGTGCCACTCAACGTAAGACATCAATCCCTTCTCATCTCCCTTGAGGATGCTCACGAGATCCTTAAGCATGTAAGAAGCTGAGACGAGAATGACGTCCCTCCCCCTTTAGGATGTGGTGTAGCCGCGCCCCTTTAGGTGATCCGACCACGCCCCTTCCTGAAACGGTAAGCTCCGCCCCTTTAAGAGCGTCTTTAAGCGCCCTCGGGTCCGAGCGCAGGTCACACGAGATATATATAGGCCTATAAGATGCTGGGAGGTATTTCTTGCGCCGTAAGCCTTTCCCGGGGATAAAAGGAAGGTTTTAAATAGTTTAGCGTGCGTGGAAGGCAGGAAGAAAGAGAAAGAAGGAGAGAAAAATAAAAGAGGAAGAAAGAAAGAAAGAAGAAAAATGGGGGGCGAAGAGAAAGAAAAAAGAAAAACGAAAAACGAAAGAAAGAATGAAAAGAGGGGAAAAAACAAGAAAAAAGAGAAAGAGGCAAGGATGCAAAAGAAAAGAAAAGAAAAAAAAGAAAAATGTAAAGAATAAAGGAGAAGAGAGAATGAAATATAGTGACAGAATAAACTGGACATTAATATATAAGATATTCATTGGGATTATATTTAATAACGAGTCTCTGGCATTAAACATTTATTTTACTTATTCCTTTCACGATCTGTTGATTTACTTACTTACCCATTTCTTTGTTTATTCGCCCATTTATTACTTTTTCTGGTAATTCCCGTTCTGGCCTTATTTATTTATTTATTTATCTATTCGTTCGTCGATTTATTCCCTCGACTTTTCTTGTTTACTCGTTCCATAATTCGTTCACTCATTTGCATATTCTTTAGTGTGTTATTTTCTATCTATCTAGCAGATCGAGCTTCGCCAAGAGAATAGAATAAGAACAAAAAATTAATGGATAATAAAGAGAAAAAGAAAAAAGGAAGAAAGTAAAAACAAAAATAAAAAAAAATAAAATAAAATATATATTTTTCTTTTTTCATTCATATTTCCATAAATCACATTTTCTTTTCCGCTAACGATACCCCGTCACGACCCGCCCCCCTACCCCCTTTCCTCCTTACCCCCCCTCCCCTCCCCAATCCCACCTTGACTGCCAGACCGGGGTCACGTGACTGGCTCGCATAACCCTAGCTAATTACTACTAATTGCATGATTACCCGCGGAGTCAGTCGTCTATAACGGCGAAGGAATACAGTGTTCATTTCTGATTTACTTCGTGTGTTGTTCATCATTAGCCGAGTCTGGAAGGCTAATAGAAAACGCT
>NC_061819.1:22304707-22307207 GCF_019202785.1 Penaeus chinensis | reverse complement strand
AAAAAAATTCTTATAAGACAAGTGTGGCAAGAATATCGATGAAATGTAAGCATTATAACACAAACAGGCACACAGGAAAAACAAAACACACACGAAATACATCAACACATAAAAACGAGCAAACACACACACACACGAAGAAACATACAAAGACAAACAAATACATAAAGACAAGTAAATACGCACAAGCAGACACGAAAAAAACATAAACACATTAAGACAATTAAACAACAACAACAACAACAAAAAAAAACACTTAAAAACACACAAAACATAAAAACACACACACATAAAGACACTTCCCCGTACTTTCATTCTCCAAGCCGACAGGAAACCGGGAACGGCCGCGAGGGTCTCTCCCAAACACAAATTCCTCCCCGAGAAAGAGTCGTCCTCCGTAGGTCAACAGAACCCACAAACAACTTCTCTCCTTCGTCCAAACTTCCCTCGCGACCTCCAGAGGGAGAAGAAGAGAAGAGAAGTCCTAAAGGAGGTCATGCTGCGGCGAACTGAGATGGTGAGCGAGGTGCTGGTGAGGGCGACGAAGGAAAATGATGGTGGGGAATCGACGTCATAGAGGCATTCCGTCGTATTCCTAATTGGTTCATTCCTTCGTGGTTGTATTTGCTGCGTTGGTATCCTTCTCAAGAGAGGAATCCTTGTGAACTTCCATCCTTGTGATTTTTTTCTTGCGTTTCGTTCCTACGTATTGATATGTGTTGAAATCCTTCTTTAAAAAAATAAATCATATGAACTTTTATCCTTCTGAACCTTACCCCCCCCCCCCTCCTCCTACTACCCTTCCCTCCTGACAGACTGCATTCCCCAGGCCATGAACTAACCTCTATATCCTAACTTTCTAAAGCGGCAGACAAACACTCTTCCCAACTTTTTTCTGCTCGCCGCTTTCTTCACTTCGACACGATTTGAGACAACTTTGAGGCAAAAACTTTTTCTTGAAGCAAGCTCTTCCCCGGGCCTGCCACGGGAAGGCCCTTGTTCTCTGCTCTTGGCCTTCATGAAGCTGTCTCCATCGGAGATAATGATAGCAGTGGTAATAATAATAAGAATGATGATGATAACAATGATAGTGATATTAATAGTTATAAAAACAACCAACAAATAATTATAAAGATAATATTGGTGATAAAGATAATAATAATGATAATGATAACAATGATAATGACAAATAACGACAATAATTGTGATAATGATAATGATAATAACAATAATAATAATAATAATAATAATAATAACAATGATAACAATAATACTGATAAAAATAATAATGATAAAATAATAACAGTAATAATATTTATGATAACAATAATAATTATGATAATAATAATAACTTTCATAATAATAATAATAATAACAATGATAATAATGATAGTGAAATAATGTTGATGATGGTAATAATATTGTAATAATGAGAATGCTAACAACAATGATTATAACAATGGTAATGATGATATTAGTACTACTAATGTTACTACAAATAAATATAATACCAGCGATAACAGTGATTATCATAATGATATAGTGATAGCAAAGATGATAATGATAAGGATAATCAACAGTGATAATAATAATAATATTGATAATAATAGTAATAATAATAATACTACTAATATTATTAATAATAATAGTAATATTAATAAAAATAATGATAATAATAATATTAATAACAATAATAGTAATAATAATAATAATGATAACAAAAATAGTAATAATAATAATAATGATAACAATAATAGTAATGATAATTATAACAATTATAATAATTATAATAATAATAACAATAATAACAATAATAATAATAACAGCAATAATCATAATTACAATAAGGATAATGATAATAATGATGATAATGATAACAATGATGATAATAATGATGATAATAAAATAATAATAATAAGAGTAATAGTGATAGTAATAATAATAATAATAATAATAATAATAATAATAATAATAATAATAATAATGTTAAAAGTATAATAATATTACTAATAGTAATAATAATAATAAAAGCAACAATAATAATAATAGTAACAATAATAATAATAATAATAATAATAATAACATTGGTAATGATGACAAAATTATTTAAAAAAAGATAATAGTAATAATGATGATAATAATTATAGTAACGTCAGTAACGACAACAACAACAACAATAATAATAATAATTATAAATTATCATTAATGTTATTCTTATTATTATCATTGATATTAATAATAATAATAATAATGATAATAATGTTTATAATAATAATAATGATAATAATGTTTATAATAATAATAATAATAATAATAATAATAATAATAATAATAATAAGGATAATAAGAAGGATAATAATGATAATTAGAAGAAAAATAATAATGGTAATAATAAAAATTCTAATAATAACAATAATGATAATGATAGTGATAATGCTAGCAATGGGAAAAATGGTGACAATAATAATAATGATAATAATGATAATAATAACAATAGTAA
>NC_061819.1:22267207-22269707 GCF_019202785.1 Penaeus chinensis | reverse complement strand
GTCTGTCTGTCTGTCTGTCTGTCTGTCTGTCTGTCTGTCTGTCTGTCTGTCTGTCTGTCTGTCTGTCTGTCTGTCTGCCTGTCTCTATCTCTCTCTCTCCTCTCTCTATCTCTCTCTCTCTCTCTCTCGCTCTCTCTCTTTCCCTCTCGCCCTCCCTCCCCTTCCTTCTCTCTCTCCCTCTCTTTCTTTCTCTCAACAATTAATAACTGTGCCTTTCTCTCGCCCAGGTCTTAACTCCCTCTACGTCCTCGTGTCGCGTTTCTCCCAAAATGCTTTGTTTTCCCTCGTGTTTCTGTGGGTTTCATTTCCCTGCTGCTGCCCTGTTGTTTGGTTTATTTTTTTCAGCTAAGAAGATTTGTAGTTTATTTTTATTTATCATTATTCTTTATGTTGTTATTATTGTTGCTGATGTTGTTGTTGATGTTAGCCTTATCCCTATCATTATTATTATCAATATTATTATTATTATTATTATTATTGTTGTTGTTATTATTATCTTTATTATTATTATTATTGTTATTATTATTGTTATTATTATTATTATTATTATTATTATTATTATTATTATTATTATTATTATTATTATTGTTATCATTATTATTACTATCATTATCATTAATATAATAATGATAATAATAACAATAATGATAACAATAATAATGGTAGTAGTAATAATAATAATAATAATTATTATTATCATTAGTATTATCATTATCATCATCATCATCATTATCATTATCATTGTCATTATAACTACCATTATCATTATTATTATTATCATTATTACTATTAATATATTCAGTATTATCGTTATTATCATTGATATTGTTACGTAGAGTAGCTTTATAATCTACTCAAGTAAAGGAGATTTTTTGAGTTTGCCTTTACCTATGGATCTTGCACTGTTGTAGTAGTGAACAGAAATATGCATTAACTGTGCAGGTTATTTTTTATGGAAGACTTATAATTATTTTTGATAATGGTAATCACAAGAAGCTTAGGAATTATCTATAATCATAATGGAAAAAAGGTGTCAAAGGTAAATAGTTTTGACCCAGCGGACTCGAACTGGAACGTGGTGGAGGTGAGACGCACGGTCTTGTGGTATTTTGTTTTTGGGCTATAATTTAGCTGTACGTTGGTTTACCTCAGTACCCTGTTTCCAACATGATTATATGATATTATTATATTTGATGTTGTGTTTTTGGAATTGGATTTCCGTTGTTTTTGCTGTGTAAAAGGTGACCAGTGTTTTGGGTGATGCCCATAGTGTTCATTGGAGATATGTCAAGAACCAGAGCTGTTTCTTTTACTTTTGTGCAGCAATGATGTGCCTTTTTTTGTGATTGAATTGCTTGAGCTGCCCTATTATTGGCATCGTGGTGATTGAAGGACAAACAGTGCTTCACATTCATTTTGTTCTCAAATACTTGTTGGCAGTTGCCAGCGTGTAAATTAACTTCATAGTAATACATGGTAAACCTCTACTATTGTTTGATATTTCCACACTCTTGTTGCATCCTTTGAGTTATTCATTGGTGATTTAAATATATTAAGTGTATAGAGAATTTAAGGTATGAAAAGTGATTGATAGTCTACTTAAAATTAATATTTCATTAGAACAAGAGAAACCAACTGTTTGTATCTTGACTTTATGCAGTACTAAGATCAGAATGCTAAAGTTTCGAATTTACCTTGGGAAGTTTACAATTAAGTTGCTATGTACCCGTTTTGATTAATCCCCTAGTTGAGTAAAGGCAACTCTCCATTAAGAGAGATTTAGTCGAGCAAGGAACTTGATTGTAACATGGGGGCCTGTCCGGGAAAAAAATCATTGTCCTTATTATCCTCATAATGAATATAAAAACATAACAACATCTTTACGTATGTTGTTACTAACATAAGCACCGTTGCTCTTTTATCATCATTGGCAGTAACAATATTACTAGCTGTCTAGTTGCATCGGTAATAATAGTAATAGTAATAGTAGCAGTAACAGACGCAGTGATATAGGTACTCGGGTTACCAATATCATTATCACTTCCACTCTCAACCTTTAGCATTGCAGCTGCCGATTCATCACAAGTCGTATCTGAGACACAAATCCTCCATTGCATTATCCGGCCTCCTCCCCTCTCCCCCTCCCCCCCTTATCCCCCCTCCCCCCTTATCCCCCCCCCCTCCCACCCAACACTATTACCGAAACACTGATTATTGTTTTCTTCTTTTTTCGGCAAATCTTCCACGCGAATTCTCCTCACTTCCCTCGCTTTTAATTTGGCTTTATCTGTCGCTTTTCTGTTGTTGTTTTTTTTCTCTCTCTCTTTCTCTTTCTTTTCCTTCATTTTGTGTACGATTTGTCTTGGTAATATATATATATTTGTTTTGCTATTATTTTTTAATGTTATTGTTTATTTACTTATTTGTTATTCTTTTTTTTAACTTTCGTGATGTATCCTTTTGTTCGGTCTTGCGTCAAATATTCTAAATTGCGTTTGTT
>NC_061819.1:22259707-22264707 GCF_019202785.1 Penaeus chinensis | reverse complement strand
ACACACACACATATATATATATATATATATATTTGTATGTATGTAGGTATGTAAACACACACACACACATATATATGTGTGTGTGTGTGTGTGTGTGTGTGTGTGTGTGTGTGTGTGTGTGTGTGTGTGTGTGTGTGTGTGTGAGTGTGTGTGTGTGTGTGTGTGTATGTACTCACACACACACATACAATCATACACACAAACAACCACACACACATAAACAGACAAATAAACAAAAGCACACACAAACAAAAAAAACTCACACACGCAAACACACATATATTACTTAAATCGTTCTGACTTCCTTGCCTTCGCTACTCCGAACTCTTGCTCATTCATGCAAAGGAATAACTGAATTCTTGCACAAAAATAGTAGTAGAAAGAATAGAAAAAAAAGGAAACAGACAGGGGATTGATAATGTCGTTATAATGCCTTTACAGTTTAAACGGATTTATTAGGCGTCAGAGGAGGAAGCGGAGGAGGAGGAGGAGGAGTGAGAGGGGAGGAGGAGGAGGGAGAAGAAGAAGTTTAGGAGGTAAAAGAGGAGAGGAGGAGGAAGGGAAGAAGAAGAAGGAGGATGAGGAGCAGCAGCAACGAGAGGAGGAGGAGGAGGATTAGGAAGAGGAAGAAGATTAGGAAGAGGAGCTGGAGGAGAAGGAGGAAGAGAAGAGAGAGGAGGAGAAGGAGGAAGAGGAGAGTGAGGAGGAGAAGGAGGAAGAGGAGAGTGAGGAGGAGAAGGAGGAAGAGGAGATAGAGGAGGAGCCGCAGGAGCCGGTAGAGAAGGAGAGAAGACCAAGAGAGAGATAAAAAATACACAAAAAATAGTAATAATGATAATAATGACAGTAATAATAGTAATAAAAAATAATGATAATAACAATAACAATAATAACCTTCAAGGAGACGAAGAATAATAGCAATACTAATAATAATAAAGAAGAGAGAATCTGCCTTGTCGAAGGAAGCTACACCGGTTGAGCAGGAAACCCACAGAAGCACCTCAAGAACCAAGTTGCAAAGCAAACTCTCAAACAATGAACTGGTCGAGACTATGCAACACGCGCAACACTGCACCGGTGGTTAGAAGCTGACTGGGTTATGTGTCGATAATTACGCTCTTGCCAAAGTATATTCCAGGAGGAGTCTAACTTATCTCGGATAATTCACTCTTGGATACTCTCGATTTCACTAAAACCGTCCACGCTTCACAGGGAATGGCTTCGGATATTGACGCAGACTCTGTTTTGTTTAAATAGAAAAGGTTAGTTAGACAATTCCCGCTGATTCTGGTCTTTCGTTGAATTTGATAGCGGATTGGCTTCACGGGCGATTAAATAAACATATTTTATTTGGTATAATATATATTTGCTTTGAAAAAAAAAAAAAAATGGTTAGAAACTGATAAGAGGTCTACTCCTGGACGAACTTACAAGCTGACGTAACTGATGCTTCTTCCTATTATAGATGGAAGCTATTTCACCTCACACGTGGCTATCCAGCACACACACGCACGTACACACACACACATACACACACACACACACACACACACACACACACACACACACACACACACACACACACACACACACACACACACACACATACACACACACATACGGGTATTTGCGTAGCCACAGAGTCAAATCACACTGAACAAGACCAACAGCAAGGACAACAAACGCCATCACCAACGATGAAATTACGTCCAGCTAATTACACTTCCTTGATAAATCAAACACAATACCAACATCACCTCCAGCAATATCACCACCACCACCATCACCACCAACAACACCATCACCACCACCATCACCACCACCATTATTAACTCCAACATCACCACCAACATTATCAACTCCAATAACACCACCACCACCATTATCAACTTAAACAACACCACCATCACCACCAACAATACCACCACACCACTATCATCACCCCCCCCCCCCCCCAACGACAACACAAACGACTCAACAAGCAATACGCGTCACACGGAGGGCGCAGCGGCATCCATTCGTAACGATTTCTTCCTTCGACGAATCTTAGCTTGGATTTAAGACGTTATTGGTCCCGGCGACGCGCAAATCCACGGACGCCGAAGGAACGCTGAGCCGAGGGGCAAACAGCGCCGCGAGCTGCAGTGCACACACGTCTTTTCTTCCTCTTCTTCTTCTTCATCTTTTCGTTTTTTTCGTCGTCTTTTTCTTTTATTTCTTATTCTATTACCTATATTTCTACTTCTTTTACTTCATCTTCTTTTTCTTTCTTTTTTCTCCTTTTCCTTTTTCTCCTTCTGCATTTTTTTTTTCGATTCTACTTTATTATATATCTTGTTACCTCTTTAGTCTTTTCCTCCATTTTTGAGAAAGAGAGAGAGAGAGAGAGAGAGAGAGAGAGAGAGAGAGAGAGAGAGAGAGAGAGAGAGAGAGAGAGAGAGAGAGAGAGAGAGAGAGAATAAAACTAAAACAAGAAGAAATAAGACAGACTGAACCTGAAGACAGACTGGGAAATGCACAGAAGTCCGTCTCTAACTCGTGGGTAATTTTCGTCCTACTGCTGTCTCCCTCAGTGCATGATCAGGACAAGTAATTTTGTTAAGTCAGGCATTTGTAACTGCTCTGCTTTTAACACATTAGTAAGAGAAGTGTTGCTGCTGGAATTATTACAGAATGGTCGTATTCAACATTTCGGTTTGTATCTTGACATTGATCTTTCGCTGTTGATCTTGATGGGACCGTCGGGGGTGGGGGTGGGGGGGGGGGGAGTGGTCGATAATAAGTGATGGTCAGTTTCAGATACGTATACGAGTGTAGAATTGTCCATTCGGTTATAAACTTCCGCAACGACAAATTAGGCAACGCGCGAGGCTAGAAGCTCGTGCCTCTCACTGTTCGCTGTGTGAGCGATTTCCCCCCTTCCGTACTCTCGACTTTGAGGAGCGAATATGGCACGTTATATTTTGACATTACCTTTTGAAATTCAGCACAAGTGGATAAGTATCTCATTATAACAGTTCCTTCCCTAAGTGAAAGATATAAATATGAAAAAACGAAGAAGAAAGTCGTGTGATTTTTCAAATAAGTAGTAGACATGATCCGATATTGACATACATCAAGTAAGTATGTTTGGGTTCGATGATAATGCATGAGCAATGACAAGTCTTTCTACAAATGGCTGTTCGTCCCACGCGCACGGAGGGCCTCCTCGAGGGACACGGGCCACAGAGTTTTAAGTCGTTAGTCTTTTCTGATGGCAAATGTTTTACGATGACACGTTTATTTGAAGCGAAATAACCGGCAAAACATGATTATTTTATCATAATATATTTTATTTTATTAACTCTGCTTACGAAAATTAAATGTAAAGACTGGCGTATAATTTATTCGCATAAACTCATTAGATAGGCCAACAAATAACTGAAATCTATAATTCACAAAACAGAAACGTCCTCGACAAACGAATATTAGCGATTTGTCTTTCAAAATGCCAAAGCTTCCTGGTCGGTTATTTCAAACAAACTAAGAAAGAGTCCAAAGCCTAGTGCTCCGCTCGCGACAACGTTCCTCGCGTGCATCGAGGCGGAGCTCAGACGATTCGAAAGAAAAGATAAACACGACGCACCACAGTAGACTGGAAAAAAAATGAATACATAAATTATAAATAAACAAAGCAGTACGAATCTAACGAGTACATCGAAATATGCGAATGACCGCGATACTTGTAAATGTACACTTTTTTTTTTTTTTTTTTAATCGAAAAAAAAGGGTTACAATTATCTCTCTTTAGCAAAACTGAAGCGAATTTAAAAAAAACATTAAGTTGTATTAGAAATTCATTACCATTCATTTAGTTTTTTTTCAGCCCATAATTCATAATCCTCTGGGACGAGGGATCAACCGCTCAGACACATGGAGAAAAAAAAAGAAAAACGTTTTTTTGGGGGAGCATCAGTCCCCAGGTGGCTATCTTTATCTTATTTATGAATATTTATCGATTTTACCCCTTAAATTTGCTCTCTTCCCCATTTATGAGCAGTCCCCTCGAGCAAGCTGTGATGCTACTGTTAAATGCGATATCATACAATCGGGTGGCGATCGATTTGCATTGTGACAAGTGAATGTGTTAATAGTTTTTAATGAACTGAGAGCTTTTTGTATTATTTTATTAACAAATTTCAGTGCACTGTTACGTAGTCCAAGGCCCCTATTCCATGGTAGCTAGTACAATGTTCTGATTAAGATACAGTTTCGCATGCACCAACAATTACCATTCCAGGTTTCATTCTATATATATTCTAGTTAATATTAAAGAGTATCTTGTTACTTGACGCTGAAAGATCCTCAAATATATCTTGTGTGAAATTTAACCTTTAAGTAAACATATCTTTACCTTTTAATCTTCAGCCTAAAAATCACATCCGGAACTAGAGCCGTCTTTTCCCACGATTCGGGAAAACTGAATATGCGGTAAACATTTGGCGATGCATTCCGGTTATTTCCATGCATACTCGTACTCATATTGGGTATCTATAACAGGCCAATACCCACCATAAGATATCAAAAGCCATTTAGGATATTATATTCCGAAATGCTGTGTGCCAATTGAAAAAAATAGCCAATAGAATAAAACAGTTAGGCGTCAACCGCGGCCATTCCTACTACGTCACAGGACTGTGCGGTGTGTCTCGCATCCGATCACGAGACAGGTTTTGTGTCGCGCGTGGCATAGGAGATAACTCACAGATCAAAGCTCTCTAATTTACCTTAGCGTCTCAATAATCCTGTCAGATCTAATAGGTATATTTCATCCCTAAGCATACTCATGTAAGATGAATGAAGTTGCAAAATTAATTAAAATTTAAGCTAGTGTCAGTCACAACTCTTTATAGAAACACTCACGAGTTGTTTCCGCTCGACATAATCATACACACCCAACGTATACACATATTGTACGCCTCATATACATAAACTCATGCATATTAACTCACACACACCAG
>NC_061819.1:22252207-22254707 GCF_019202785.1 Penaeus chinensis | reverse complement strand
CTCTCCCGTGCCTCCCTCCCCCTCTCCCCACCTCCCCCACCCCCTGCCTTCGAAGCTCGCAGTCATAGATTTCCAAGGACAAAACACACCACTTGCATTTCATCTTCCTTCGCAACATTCACATGACGGCATTGTTAAAGGGAGGAGGAGGGGGAGGAGGGGGAGGAAGGGAGAGGAAGAAGGGGAAGAGGGGGAGGAGGAGGTGGGAAAGGGAGAGGAGGAAGGGGAAGAGGGGGAGGAGGAGGCGGGAAGGGGAAGAGGGGGAGGTGGAGGAGAAAGAGGGAGAGGGAAAGAAGGAGGAGGTGGGGAGGGAAGGAAGGGGGGTAGGGGGGGTAGGAGGGGGAGAAAGGGAAGGAAGGGAGAGGAGGGAGGTGGAGGAGGAAGAGGGGGAGAGGGGAGGCGGTGAGTAGGGAAGAAAGGGGGATTAGAAGGGGGTTGAAGGGAAGGAAGGAGGAGGAGGAAGAGAAGAAATGGGGAAGAGGAAGGGAAGTAAGGGAGGAGGACAAGGAGGAAGGGGAAGAGGAGGAGGAGAAAGGGAACGAAGGGAAGAGGAAGAAGGGAAAGATGGGGAGGGAGGAAAGGAAGGAAGGGGGAAAGGTTGAATAGAGGAATAAAAGGAAAGAGAGGAAGGGGGAGGAGGAAGAGAAAGAAGGAGAGGAAGGGGGAGGAGGAAGAGGAGGAAGGGGAGAGGGGGAGAGGAGGAGAGGGGAGGAAGGTGATCTATTTCCACGCTCCGGACGTTTGAGTCTGCCTGTATATCATTTTTTTTCAGAGTTGGGGGTGGGTTGGTGGTCGAGGGAGGGGGGAGGGGGTTATCTATGTCTTCCATCTCCAATATAGTTTTCGTAATTTTTTTTTTCTCTTTCCTCTTTCTTTACGATTCCCTTTTCTTTCTCCGATTTTGTGTATTCTCGTCTATGACTATATCTCTTGCTTTCCCTCTAAATATCGCTACCTCGTATTCTCTTCTTTATTATCCTTCTTTTTTCTCTGTTTCCTTCTCTTCCTTCTCTATCTTCCCATCTCTTTACTCTTTTCTATTCCCACCACATATAGATGCCTCTTAATTCTTAAATTCAATTCTTCCCCTATCTCTTTCTCTCTGTCGCTTTTCATGTCATTTATTCTCCTGTTTACAATTCACTGATTTCTTTACATTCCCACTATTCTCTTTCTTTTCAAGTTCCATTCTTCCCCATCTTCTCTCTCTCTCTGTCTCTCTCTATCGTTCTTCATTTCCTTTTATTCGCCTCTTCCTTCCCTTCCCTTTCCATTCTATATCATCTTGTTTATAATCCATCCATTCCTTTACATTCCCACTATTCGTACTTGCTCCTTCTTTCCCCGAGTTCCATTCTTCCTCTTTTTCCCCCTCTCTTTATCTCTCTTCATTATCTTTTATTTGCCTCTCCCTTCCCCACCATCTTCGAAAAATCTCCCTCCTTTTTCTATTCTTTATCCTCCTGTTTACAATTCATCACTGTCTTCCTTCTCGAGTTCCATTCTTCCCCTATCCCTTTCTCTCCATCGCTCTTTATTTCCTTTCATTCGCCTCTCCCTCTCCCACCATCTTCGAAAAAAAATCTCCCTTCCTCCTCTAGTCCTTATCCTCCTGTTTACAATTCACCAGTATCTTCCTTCTCGATTTCCCTTTTCTCTCTCTATCACTCTTCATTTAATTTTATTCGCCTCTCTCTCTCTCTCCCACCAGCTTCGAAAAAATCTCCCTTCCTCCTCTAGTCCTTATCCTCCTGTTTATCTTCCTTCTCGAGTTCCCTTTTCTCTCTATCACTCTTCGTTTAATTTTATTCGCCTCTCTCTCTCTCTCCCACCAGCTTCGAAAAATCTCACCCCGCTTCCCATGGACAACCCTCTCTATATACTTCCCTTCCTCCCAGCCTCGGCCCTCCTCTTGACGTGTCCTCGGAAGCGACTTGAATAAGAAATAGTGTGCGGTGTGGCGTGGCGTGGTGTGGTGTTGAGTGGTGTGGTGTGGGTTGTGGGTTGTGTGGTATTGAGTGGTGTGGTGTTGTGTGAGTGGTGTGGGTTGGGTTGTGTGGTGTGGGGTGGTGTGGGGTTATGTGGTGTGGTGTTGAGTGGTGTGGTGTGGTGTTGAATGGTGTGGTGTGGGGTTGTGTGGTGTGGTGTTGAGTGCTGTGGTGTGGTGTAGAGTGGTGTGGCTTGGCTTTGGTTAGATTGGCGTGGTGTAACCAGTCTTGGCATGACGTGACCTGGTTTAGTTTAGCTTGCGGAGTGTTGCGCCTGACTTGACATGGTGTGGCTTGGCGAGACCTGACTTGGCTTGGCTTGGCTTGGCTTGGCTTGGCGTGGCGTGGCGTGGCGTTGCACTGCAGAGGAAGATACATTGCTGAAATTCACGACCGCGATACGACCTGGCTATGAGTTATGGCGTTATCATTTCAGTATGAGATCGTCACCCTGTTTCCACTTTTTTATTATCTCGTGCGTCTCTGACTCCGCTTCTGGTATTCTTACTTTT
>NC_061819.1:22212207-22214707 GCF_019202785.1 Penaeus chinensis | reverse complement strand
CCTGAGGCGACAACAAAAAATTGAGAGGGAGTTGCGCTCGGGTCAATTTCTCGGACAACACAACTATTGTTGGCAACTGTGGCCGGCGATAGATAACGTTATTTTAAATGTGAGCCCGCACACGAGCAACTTTCCGTTGTCGCCACCACCCAGCCTGTTGCTGCCTTGCCCCTTCAGATTTCAGTGGTGAGAGGAAGTGGTAGCTATCATGTCTGTAATAAAAGATGTATTTGACTGCGAAACACTCATAACAGAGGTAGAGAAGAGACCACCTCTTTATGATTTCCAGCTGAAGGAATACAGCGATAAGAATATAAAAGAGAAGTTGTGGCGTGAGGTGTGTGAGGCTGTGGTGAGCGATTGGAATATTCTCTCCCCTGAGGATAAAAAAGAAAAAGGTAAGAAACATATTGTATTTGAAAGGAAAATATCTATCATGTGGTTCACTTTTATAGCGGTGACCTTTTATGTTTTGTTATACTGCCATGAAACTGCTCCTTGGGGACTAGTAAAGTATGATGCAAAGTGATCTCGTACTGTTTTTCCTCTCATGTTACATCTGGTGCCAACACGATCAATGTCATTCATTGGACATTCATACAATGTTTCTTCAAAGTTGACACCCTCATGTTTTTTTACGTAGTTGTGTAAAATGCAGCATGCCTTAACTATGACATCACAAAACTCAGGTTTAACATCCAGAGGTCTATGGAAAATTGTGTGCTAGCATAGAAATCCTTTGCGACTTGGAGCCAGTCAGATTTCTATTGTTGAATCTTTCATTGATTTTGTTGAAGTTGAGTGTTTTTTTTTTTTTTTTTATTATGCTCAATATATAAGGAAATACATTTTCTTTTATTCACAAAGTATTGGTTACATCTGAAAGCAATTCAATCATATCTACAGCGATGTGTAGTGTAGAAATAGTGATGTATTTTTCTTTTCTGAAAATGGAACATATTTTCTTCATTTCCCTGTAGTGCTATTTCAAGAAGAATCATTAATTATGTCAATAAATTACATGTAATACGAATAAACATTTTCCTTATTTATCCTTACCTTAATGTTACAGCCAGCCTTTCCTCTACTGGCACACACTTCCTCATGTTGGTGTCCTGGTGTGCTATAAGGGGCCCAGTTAATGTGATTAGATGACCAAAGGTTTCCTGTGACATCCTAAAGTAATTAAAAAAATTATCAGGGTGCCCTTTTAGGTCCTCAAACAATGTGTGGAATGCTCCACGTAGTAATCGCTGACTAACTATGGGGTCTACCCAGTGATTTCTTGGCTTCTTTTTTCGTCTCCTCCTGAGCAGGAGTGCACAGGTTACTGCTACCTCCACGGCATCCATGATGAGACTAAACAATAGTTGTCGCCATCGCGTGGCTCGTGTGCGGATGTACCTTGCCGACAACTTTTCGTTGCGACAATTTTTTAATTGCGACAAATTTTTGTTGTGACAACTCACAATAAAAAGTTGCTCGTGTGCGGGCAGCCTAACACTTGTGCCACGGCGGCGACTTCCGCGACGGGGAATTGAACTAACTACTGGACCATCGCGGTAGTCATATATATATATATATATATATATATATATATATATATATATATATTTATGTATATATATATATATATATATATGTGTGTGTGTGTGTGTGTGTGTGTGTGTGTGTGTGTGTGTGTGTGTGTGTGTGTGTGAATTCAGACACCAACAAAATAACGTGTACACGAAGAGGAAAAGGGAAACCAACCACGGTAGGAAATAAAATTAAATCGTTTCGAACTCGTGATGGAATCCTCATCAGCCGGATAAATAACCAAAATGGATGTATATGTATCCATTTCGGTTAATTATCCGTCTGATGAGGAACCATTGACGAGTTCGTTAAAATCGAATCGAATTTTTCATTGTGGTTGATTTCCCTTCCATATATAGCTATTGATCTAAATCTAGAAAGCGATAGTCCCTAAGTATATATATATATATATATATATATATATATATATATATATTTAGAAAGAGAGAGAGAGAGAGAGAGAGAGAGAGAGAAAGAGAGAGAGAAACAGGCAAATAGACAGGTAGGCAGAAAGGGGGGGGGGGGGGAGTACAGTCATATCTGTAGGGATGATACGAGTAACTTTTGATGATTAGGTTATGTAGTATAAATAAAGGTTTATCTACAGACCAAATCTACTTTGCCGAGACGAAGCGAGGGGAGAGATGGGCGAAGGAGATGGAGATTGGGGAGATGAAGGAGGGAAGAGGAGGAGGAGGAGGAGGAGGAGGAGGAGGAGGAGGAGGAGGAGGAGGAGGAGGAGGAGGAGGAGGAGGAGGAGGAGGAGGAGGAGGAGGGAGAGGGTAAGTGAAAAAAGAAGGCGATGAAGGAGGAAAAGGAGTAAGGTGCGGAGGAAGGGGAATGGAGGAAAGGGAATGAGTGGTGGAAATAGGAAGAATGAGGAGGAAGGAAAAGAGAAGTTGAGGAAAGGAGAAGGAGGAGA
>NC_061819.1:22192207-22194707 GCF_019202785.1 Penaeus chinensis | reverse complement strand
ACCTCTCATCCTCCTCTTCTCTCTTGCTCTCCTCTTTTCCTCCTCCTATTCTCTCTCTTCCACTACGTATTTGTCCTCCCCCTCTATCTCCTTATATCCCCCCCCCCTCTCTCTCTCCTTCGTCGCGTCTTCCTCCTCCTCTCTCTTCTCTCTTCCTCCTCCTCCATTCTCACCACTCTTCCATCTTCTCCTCCTCTCTCTCCTTCATCGCGTCTTCCTCCTCCTCTCTCTTCTCTCTTCCTCCTCCTCCATTCTCACCTCTCTTCCATCTTCTCCTCCACCTCTCTCTCCTCTCCTCCTCCTTCTTCTCTATCCTCTCTTTCCCCTTCTCGCCCTTATCTCTCCCTCTCTTCCTCTTTATCATCCTCTTCTCTTTCCACTCTTTCTCCTTCTCCCCTTCTTCTTCTTTATATCTCACCACGTCTTCCTCCTCACCTCCTTCCTTGCACGTAATATCTCACAGCCACGCGGGAGGCCCACAACTATGCACTGTGTTCCAGACACGAAATCGCCGGCTTGAAGCTACGTCGCGCGCTGTGTGTGCTTGTGTGTGTTTGTGGTCGTTCGCTTGTGTGTGTATGTGTGTGTGTGTGTGTCTGTGTGTGTGTGTGTGTGTGTGTGTGTGTGTGTGAGTGTGTGTGCGTGTGTGTGTGTGTGTGTGTGTGTGTGTGTGTGTGTGTGTGTGTGTGTGTCTGTGTGTGTGTGTGTGAGAGAGAGAGAGAGAGAGAGAGAGAGAGAGAGAGAGAGAGAGAGAGATAAATAGATAGATAGATAGATAGATAGATAGATAGATAGATAGATAGATAGATAGATATATAGATTGATAGATAGATAGAAAAAAGATAGATAGATAGATGGATAGATAGAGAGAAATAGTGAGAGAGAGAGTGAGAGAGATGATGTGTGTATGTGTGTGTTTGTATGTGTGTGTATTTGTACGTACATACTTTCTAGACATACGTTCCTCTTGCACACACATACATAAGCACGCAAAAAACATCAACACGCGCAAAAATACTGCACGTACAAAAATCACAAAGAAACGAGAACATCCATACAACACACACATGCACACGAAAGCACTACATTTTTTCTCACCGTCAGCTCTTTCGATTTCCACGGCAAATTTCAATAACAAACGCCTATGAGAATCACTGCTCTTGCCTTCGCGATTCGTTATGGCCATTACTGTCACAAGACAAAACAATCGGCCTGACGAAAGAGTTCCTAATTCTGACAGTCATTTGGCGTTGTCATTACCCTTACTGTTGTCGATACTTTTAAAATCCATTGTATTATTTCCACTGTTTCTATCTATTGATAAAGCGAGTGTTCTTGTTATCACCATCCTTACTATTGTCACCATCATCTTGAATATTATTGTTATCTTGCTCATCATCATCAGTATCATTGTCATTATCAATATCACTACTTTTGTACTTGCCATTTATTATTATCATTTCTGTTGTCATTGTCATTACGTGATTGTTATTATCAGCATTATCATTACCATTGCTAGTGAAGAAAAAAGGAGGTCTGTATGACTAGGAATACTACTAAATTGTATACTGCTGAGTGTCAGTCTGTCTGTCTGTCCCCCTTTCTGATTGTCTCTGTTTCTCTTTCTGATTGTCTCTGTTTATGTCTATCTATCTGTCTGTCCCGCTTTCTCACTGTCTCTGTCTGTCTGTCTGTCTGCCTGATTGTCTCTATTCATGTCTGTCTATCTGTCTGTCTGTCTGTCTGTCTGTCTCTCTCTCTCTCTCTCTCTCTCTCTCTCTCTCTCTCTCTCTCTCTCTCTCTCTCTCTCTCTCTCTCTCTCTCTCTCTCTCCCTCTCTCTCTCACTCACACATTCTCTCTCTCTCTCTCTCTCTCTCTCTCTCTCTCTCTCTCTCTCTCTCTCTCTCTCTCTCTCTCTCTCTCTCTCACACACACACACTCTCTCTCTCTCTCTCTCTCTCTCTCTCTCTCTCTCTCTCTCTCTCTCTCTCTCTCCCTCTCTCTCTCTCTCTCTCTCTCTCTCTCTATCTCACTCTCTCTCTCTATCTCTCTCTCACTCACACATTCTCTCTCACTCTCTCTCTCCCTCCCCCCCCCTCTCTCTCTCTCTCTCTCTCTCTCTCTCTCTCTCTCTCTCTCTCTCTCTCTCACTCTCTCTCTCTCTCTCTCTCTCTCTCTCTCTCTCTCTCTCTCTCTCTCTTTTTCTCCCCTTCCCTCTCTCTCCCCTATCCTTGCTTCTGTTTCTGCCTCACAAACACAGACAAGCGGATACTTAGTGCAAAAATTTCCATTTTAAACTTGAGGGAGAAGTTGGTCTTCCCCGAAACCCCAACCCTCTTGCCGCCACCCCCCTCCCCCCCCCCAAACCCCCAAAAATCCCCCAAACAAGCCTCGTGCGATCTCCTTCCTTCCAGCCCCTCCCCCCCCCCTCCCCTTCGAGAGATTGCCCTTTTCCCCCCTCCCATTCTATCTGTTTCTTTTCCATTTCCCGGCCCCCCC
>NC_061819.1:22177207-22187207 GCF_019202785.1 Penaeus chinensis | reverse complement strand
ATACATGGACTTACACACGCACCAACATATGCACTCGCAAACACACTCACACACCTACGCGCCCGCTTTTGCTGTCCTAGTTGCAGTTGACTAACACGCCAAAGCTGATGGATTTGGGACTGTCCTTGAATACATAACTTGTACTTGTGATGCTTGCACTGGTTAGCATCAAAACTTTCCATCCGTTTGACTATGAGTATCTGAATAGACTTGATAAATACCGAAGCTCATACATTCATCCGACAGATCATATTGAAGAAGTATTAAATTGGTAGAAAAACACATAATGTAAAACTAAATTTTACATTGTGGGTTTTTCTACCATAGTATCAACACGGTAGAGTATTTTTCACCATTCAAGTATTAAATTGTGTGAGCGATTGGATGTATTTTTCTCCCTGTCACTTTTTGAGACAGCGAAGGTTATCTTTTCCATGGGTGTGTGTGATGCGCAAAGATGTGTTTATTGAGGCTGAATTCGACCGCGAGGGTTGCTTTGCTCTACGCTGAGGAGACACGTGTGTGTGTCTGTGTACTAATAAATGCAAATTAGATAAAAAACAACAACAACAAACAAACAAGAAGCGCTTGATTTACTCATATGTAATACACATCTATCTGTCTATCTATCTGTCTATAAGTGCGTATGCTTTGGGAGTATTGTGTGAATAAGAATGTATGTACACGCGTGGGTGAATGTGCAATGGGGACCTCAAACGCAGACTTTATTCTTTGAGAACAGAAAATATATATCAGTTCTTTATTGAGGAAAAAGGCCAGAGTTGCCGGGTAGTAATATATACACGCACTCTAGTGCCTTGAAATACGAGAGTCCAGGAATGCTTGGTCTGACATTTCGGAAATATTTTGTTTTATTTCTCTTCGTTTGATGATAGGGTAGATGTTAATATAGTTGTTTTCTTTTCTTTCTTTTTTTTTTCTTTACATATAAACTTATAAGTGTAGTGCCATATTTACTGAATCAGGAAAGAAGGAAGGAAAAATTGGCGACGATAAAAGTAGGGAAAGAGGAGGCTGATAAATAAAGCAAAGAGAGAGAGAGAGAGAGAAAAAAAAAAAAAAAAAACGCGGGAAACAGAGATCCAAACAAAGTGACCGACGCGCCATCTTTTGCATATCAATACATACAACAATATCCGTTCCCAAATATTTCGGAATTGAGAAATATACAATAAATATTCTCGATGAAATGTTACTGCCAAAACAAATATCCGAAATGAATGTCTGTTTAGAAGAACACGTAACTCGACACTCCCAGCTGAATTATGGGAGAGGAAATATTATTGGAACGCGACACAAAACAAAACAAAACAGGATTCTTGGCGAAGGGAAATGCTTAAATTTCGTTATGTGTCTTGGCGTGAAAAAATGAATCAGGCAAATTGGTATCTCCCCTTCTAGATATAAATTCAATCTGAATTCGATTTATGGAAGCACTTTTTCCCCGCGTTTATATGTGAGCAGTGTGTATACGTCATGTGTGTGTGTGTGTGTGTGTGTGTGTGTGTGTGTGTGTGTGTGTGTGTGTGTGTGTGTTTGTGTGTGTGTGTGTTTGTGTGTGTGTGTGTGTGTGTGTGTGTGTGTGTGTGTGTGTGTGTGAGTGTGTGTGTGTGTGTGTGTGTGTGTGTGTGTGTGTGTGTGTGTGTGTGTGTGTGTGTGTGTGTGTGTGTGTTTGTGTGTGTGTGTGTGTTTGTGTGTGTGTGTGTGTGTGTGTGTGTGTGTGTGTGTGTGTGTGTGTGTGTGTGTGTGTTTGTGTGTGTGTGTGTGTTTGTGTGTGTGTGTGTGTGTGTGTGTGTGTGTGTGTGTGTGTGTGTGTGTGTGTTTTGTGTGTGTGTGTGTGTGTGTGTGTGTTTTGTGTGTGTGTGTGTGCGTGTGTGTGTGTGTGTGTTTTGTGTGTGTGTTTGTGTGTGTGTGTTTTGTGTGTGTGTGTGTGTGTGTGTGTTTTGTGTGTGTGTGTGTGTGTTTGTGTGTGTGTGTGTGTGTGTGTGTGTGTGTGTGTGTGTGTGTGTTTTGTGTGTGTGTGTGTGTGTGTGTGTTTTGTGTGTGTGTTTTGTGTGTGTGTGTGTGTGTGTGTGTGTGTGTGTGTGTGTGTGTGTGTGTGTGTGTGTGTGTTTGTGTGTGTGTGTGTGTGTGTGTGTGTGTGTGTGTGTGAGTGAGAGAGAGAGGTAAAGAGAGTAGATGGAGAGAGAGAGAGAGAGAGAGAGAGGTAGATGGAGAGAGAGAGAGAGAGAGAGAGAGAGAGAGAAGAGAGTGAGAAGAGAGAGAGAAAGAGAGAGAGGGCGGGAGGGGGGGGGGGAGATGAAGAGAGAGAGGGCGGGAGGGGGGGGGGTGGGAGATGAAGAGAGAGAGGGCGGGAGGGGGGGGGGGAGAGAGAGAGAGAGAGAGAGAGAGTAGATGGAGAGGGAGAGGGAGAGAGAGAGAGAGAGAGAGAGAGAGAGAGAGAGAGAGAGAGAGAGAGAGAGAGAGAGAGAGAGAGAGAGAGAGGAGAGACGGAGAGGGAGAAGTTCCGTATTTCATCGCATGATGATTAATTCTATTCTGTTTTGCGCAAATTAAATTGATCAATAATTCATGTACACATCTTTATTCGCCGAATTATATACTCATTCCTGTATTGATTTTATATAACTGGAATTACTTATTTTAAAGCTTACTCATATATGCGCCTATTTAAAAAAAAAAAAAAAATACTTTGACTGCTATTGGAAAATGATTTTTTTTCTTAATATGAACCTACAGAGACTTACGCACACATGTACGTTTATGTGTACTTGTGCATGAGCGTTTATAGATGAGGAAACAGTTGAAGGCATAATGAGCAGTAGACCTAATAAACGCAAAAATAGAAGAACAAATACGCATCACTTCATTAAAAGAACAAGAACAACATTTTCTACTGAACAACATCTACATGACAGTTGTAATAATATGGATAAAATTAATGCAAATATTAACTGGAATTTTGAATCTATTATATTCGTTGCGTGGGAACAATCCAGGACCAAAAAATATATATTTAATGAATGAAATCAAATGAAATGTGAGGTGAAATGAAATGAAGTAAAATAACATGAAATAACATGAAATAAAATCAAATGAAATGAAAAAAAGAATATCGCAAAAAAAAACAAAAAAAACACACGTAAGGAAACGAAAAAAAATAAAAATGAAAGCAAGAATATTGAACGTTTATGAAGAGACGTTTAGAAGAGATAATTTAAAAAAGAAAAAAAAAAAAGTTGGGTGGCGGGTGGAAAGATCTGGAAGAGGGGATACTATAGTAAACAGCGGAGGAAAGGTAATGGACCTTTAATTAGCAACGAAAACGAACCTGATGAAGTGGAACGCATGTGATTATCGTAAGTAGAAGGGAAGAGGAGAACGTAATTATATCAGTGAACAGAGAGAGCAAGATAGGATTATTGTTTCTCGTATATCTATATCAATATCACTTATCTATCTATGTAGCTTTCCATTTATTCATCTGTCTATATGTATGCATGTGTGTGTGTTTATATATGTATGTATACATGTGCATACAGTGCGTATGTATATTTATTTATGCGCGTATATGTGTATTCCTGTATGTATGTATACATATACGTACAGTGTGTATGTATATAAACACCTCTATGTATGTATGCCTGTAGCTATGCTTGAATATACACACAAACAGAGAAAAAAAGGAAAAAAAAAAAAAATATCGTCGCTCAGAAAATAACCTTCTTAATAAAACCCCAGAATACGCGGTTCATACTCTGGATTTTCAAGACGAGCAAGAGTCCCGCTCCAGCCTCTGGGATTCGCAGGTCGCCGCATCTTCCTCGTCATCTCCGTCGTCGTCGTCTTCCTTGTCTCCGTCGTCATCGTCGTCGTCTTCCTTGTCTCCGTCGCCGTGTTCGTCGTCGTCATCGTCATTTGCCTCGCCGTTGGGCTCCTCGTCCTGGAAAGGACGTCACTGCACGCAAGCCACATACGTTGTCTGGCTCTTGACCTTAAGATAGGGAGACGGGAGTAGGGAGGGAAGGAGAGAGAGAGAGAGAGAGAGAGAGGGAGGGAGGGAGGGAGGGAGGGAGGGAGGGAGGGAGGGAGAGAGAGAGAGAGAGAGAGAGAGAGAGAGAGAGAGAGAGAGAGAGAGAGAGAGAGAGAGAGAGAGAGGATAAGTGAGAGAGGGATAGATAAATAAAGAGAAAGTGAGACACAGAGAGAGAGTGAGACAGAGACAAAGAGAGAGAGAGAAGAGAATAAGTGAGACAGAGAGAAAGAGAGAGAGAGAATAACTGAGATATAGAGAAAGAGAATAAGTGAGACAGAGAAACAGGGAGAGAGAGAGAGGATAGAGTAAGTGACAACGAAGAGATGGAGACAGAAGGAAAGAGACAGAGTAAGTGAGACAGAGACAAAGAGATGGTAGAAAGATAGACAGATAGAGAGACAGAGAGACAGAGAGGAGAGAGGAAGAAAGAGAAAAAGTGAGAGAGACAGACATACAGACAAAGAGACAGAGAGAGAGAAAGAGAGAAATTCCATCCACTCTCACTGACGAAATTTCCTGCGTCAGGTCATTCAAAGTTCTTGAAGTTAGATCGTTAATTTCATGCAATGAAAAAAGCTTCTATCTACAAGCTTCATTTCTTTCCTCTTCCTTCTTCCCCTCCCGTTCTCTCCCTCTCGGTTCTCTTTCTTTTTCAGGCCCTCTGTCTTTCTTTTTCTCTGTCTCTCCTCCTCTCTCCTTCCTTGCTCTCTGTTTTCTCCTCTACTTCTTCCCCCTTCTCCACTTCCTCCTCGTCCTCCTCGTCCTCTTCCTCCTGCTCTTCCTCCTCTACCTCCTCCTCCTTTTCTTCCTCTTCTTTTTCTTCTTCCTCTTCTCATCTCCGCCTCTTCACTCTTCCGTACATTTTTTTCATTGCTAGCATATCACGCCATGAATGCATAATGCAACATTATGCATTAGACTATCTACTTAGTTCTAGAGCGTGTGGAGAGTGGAAGAGACCAAGAACTGCGGCGTGGTCTGTGAGAAGATGCAACATATTCTGTGCAGTGGTTGCTGATGCAATACAAAGGCTCAGACGCACGCATCAACACACGCACGCACGCACGCATGTACACACACACACACACACACACACACACACACACACTCACACACACACACACACACACACACACACACACACACACACACTCACACACACACACACACACACACACACACACACACACACACACACACGCACACACACACACACACACACACACACACACACACACACATCATTTTATTTTCAGCTTGGCTTGTCAATTTGCTTATGCAGGAAGGTAACTAATACTCTATTATACAAATATCGAATTAGAAAATACCCTAAATCATTACATTTCCTATCCCCTTTCTCATCCATAAACAAACCGACATACACACACATAACCACATAGGCACCCGCAGTCGTATAAGTTTTTCCCTCCTACGTACACAGCCCTACACGTCTTTATGAATAGCTGTGACTGTCTGCCGCACTTCCTCCTCCGCGCCGCGCCTACCACGTCGCGTCACCGGAAGCTGTCATCCCGGGACCCCGAGATGCTGCCTCTTCTGACCGGATGCTGTCCGACTCGCCCGAATGTGATACGGCAGAAGCTGTGATTACCTCGCGTGAAAGACGGGAATAAATTTGGTGAAAAAACAGTGTAGATACAATAATAAAACACTATATAAATTGGAAAGAATAAGTGATGCATGGGTGAATTGTTTTTATTTGTCTATTTATCATTTACTGTCTCCTCCTCCCCCTCTTCCTCCTCGTCCTCCTCGTCCTCCTCCTACTCCTCCTCCTGCTCCTCCTCCTCCTTTTCTTCTTCTTCTTTTTACTTCTTCCTCTTTATCAAAATCCTGTTTGACAAAATACTAAGGCTTACCATGGCAGAACAACCAACACAAAACAAAACGAACGTTGCTTTTCCTCAGAAACACAAACACACGCGACCAACTTTTTTCCCTTTTTTTTTTTAAACCGGAACTTCGTTGCGATCTTAAAGGCACGTGAATTTCAGAGCGCCGCTGACAGACAGCTGCCGTAAACACACGCCACGCTAGCTCTGCCGTGTAAACATTTGAGGGCGCGGCCACCACACTCCATTAGATTTTGTTTATATCATCAGCTGGTAAACACGTGCTGGAGGAGGGGGAGGGGGTAGGGAGGGGGAAGGGTTAGAGGGAAGGGTACTTGCGGGGGTAAAAACCTGAGGTGTGAGCCCTGGATAAGAAAGGAAATATCTTTTTCTTCTTTTTCTACATTCTGTCTTATCCCTTCTCTCTCTCTCTCTCTCTCTGTCTCTCTGTCTCTCTCTCTATCTCTCTCTCTCTCTCTCTCTCTCTCTCTCTCTCTCTCTCTCTCTCTCTCTCTCTCTCTTACACCCTTTTCCTTTCTCTCTCTCTTATCCTCTCTCTTTCTTTCTCTCTCACTCTCACTCTCACTCTTTCTCCCTCTCTTTTTCTCTTTTATCTTCCTCCCTTTTCCTCTAATTCTCTGTCTCTCGTTCTTACAGAGAAAATAAACTTCTCCTTCCTCTTCCAATCCGTTCCGTTTCCGTCACAAGTGCTATTTTCGCAGATGATTCGGCTGAGCATCCCGGTCGGTGGAGTGAAAGCAGATTTGACAGAAATTTGTAAATTGGTAGATGCGTAGATGAAATGGGTAAATTGAAATGAGTAAATGATAAAGGATTAAAAACCGAAAAAAAACGAGAAATATAGAAAAAGTACAAGAAACAACAACAAATTGGTAAATTAAATTGAGTAAATGATAAATGATTAAAAACGAAAGAAAAGGAAAGGAGAAATATAGAACAAAATAATGCAACAACAACAGCAAAAGAAAACAAGAACAAAAACGAAAATAATCAAAAAAAAAAAAAAAAAAAAGAAAGAATGAGAGAAAAAAAGTAACATATATACAAAAAAAAAAAAAAAAATCTGATAAATATCGAAAAAGATTCAAAAAGCGAGACAGAGCAAGCGGAGAAAAACACATCATCCACAGCCCATTGGCAAGGCCGGGCGGGCTACGTGGCGCACCTGTTATTAATACGCGCCGCCAGTGGTCATCAGGCCAGTCATCTGCCGGCTCGTAATCAATGATGATGCAACATCAGCGTTTCAAACATATTGCAGCTTTGATCAACGGGTGTGTCTGGTCGTGATTGCAGTCGTCGATGCCTGGGTGATGGTGTGTGGGGGTGGGGGTAAATGGGAGGGGGGGGGTAGTGGATGATGGAGGGTGAAGGGGGCGTGGTCATCGAAGGGGGCGTGGTCTTGCATCTTTTTTTGTCTCTCCTTTGGTGTGTGCCTTTGGCTTTTGCTTCTCCGTTTTTGTGTGTGCTATGATTTTATTTTATTTTTGTATCTTCTCTCCCTCTCCCCCCACTCTCTCTCTCTCTCTCTCCTTCTCTCTTTCTCTCTCTCTCTCTCTCTCTCTATCTCTCTCTCTCTCTCTCTCTCTTCCTACCTACTTACTTTTAATTAATTCCTTTGTGTATATACATACATTCATACATACATACATACATACATGAATACATACATACACAAACATACACACACACACACACGTGTATGTATGTATATACACACACATACAAATACACACATACGTGTATGTATCTATGCATGTATACATATATATGTATATATATGTATATATATGAATATATATATACATATATATGTATATATATATGAATATATATATATACATAATATGTATATATATATATATATATGTATATATATATGGGGGTCGGTAGGTAGAGAAGGAAAGGAGGGAGGAAATAGAAAAGAAATGTGTTAGGTTTGAGACATTACACATTAGGTGATATCAAGGCAAAGAAATATGTGTAAATATACACACACACACACACACACACACACACACACACACACACACACACACACATATATATATATATATATATATATATATATATATATATATATATGTGTGTGTAAATATACATACACACACACACACACACACACACACACACACACACACACACACACATATATATATATATATATATATATATATATATATATATATATGTGTGTGTGTGTGTGTGTGTGTGTGTCTGTGTGTATGTATATTTACACATATTTCTTTGCCTTGATATCACCTAATGTGTAATGTCTCAAACCTAACACATTTCTTTTCTATTTCCTCCCTCCTTTCTTTCTCTACCTACCGACCCCCCCCCCCCCCCCCCCGCCCCCACCTTGAATATGAGGAAGCCCTGATTATCAAGCGGGCGCCATTCACCCTTACATTTCTGAAAAGCGAAAACTAAAGGCAAGCACACACATGCACACTTCCACTCGCATTTCAAGCTTAAAAATACGCACAGACTCACACAACTACAAACACATTCACGCACATACACCTCGCACAGGGAATAAGTAACAAACAAATGATAAAATAAAATTAGTTTGCGAGTTATTTGTAAATTGTACTGAATTCCGACCTCCGTATTCCCCTGCTTCGTGACAAGCGCTCTCGCTCATTTTGACAAGTCTGTTAGGCGTCTAGTGAACGGTTCATTAACTTTTATAATTCGACGTTGAATTATCTTTTTGCAAGCCTGATATTTTCCTCTTTGCAATTCAAACCGAGGGATAATCAGGAGAGCTCGCTTCATCGCTGGTGGTTTCATGAAAGTGTAAAGAGCTTTCACTTCGTTCTTACTTTATTTTATTCTATTTATCTACCTAATGTGGGTCGTTTATTGACCTATTCCTTATGACTTTTCAAGGAGAAAACAACATCTTTACAATCAGTGCACAACCATGTATACACACACACACACACAAACCATGCATAAACACTCCAGACCGCAAAACACCACACAAACAACAAACGACAAGTAACCACACACACACAGACACACACAGAACGCCCCAGAAAAAGCGAGAAAATATATTACAACAAATGCACACCCAGAGTCAGACATACACGGTACGCACTGCGGACATGAGTATATTAGGATGAGAGGTGGCGGTGTAGGAGATTCGAGGGAAGACTGTGTGTGGATAGGAGCTCTTGTGTACGTGTGTGTAGTGTGTGTACGTACTGCAAAAAGACTGCTGTTAGACGAAAATTTTGATATCATAATGACGAGCCTAATATTGTGGAAGCCATGAAAAAAATGTAGAAAGTGAGATAAATAGATGAAATATAAAATAAGACAAAAGATAAGATGAAATTAATAATAATAATGACAACAATAATCACACAAATGGAATGATAATGTTATCACCTAAGATGATAAGCATTGCTCTTAAACATAAACAACATAAATAAGAGATAAAATAAAAAAGAAAATGTGTTGTAAAACTTGTAATTATTTGTATTTATTATTAATTATTAAATAGCTGTAATAATGGCAGTGATGAACATAATGGTAGGTAATAAAAAACGATTTTAATGATAATGATAATGGTGATTGTAGTAATAATTGTAGTAATTGTAATAAAAGCAATGATGATATGGATAATTAGGAAAATGTCGATGATATTGTTAAAAATAATCTTAATAATGATGATAATAATAATATCAATAAAACAGCAATAACAATAATGAAAATAATGATAATATAATAATGATGATAATACTAATAATAATACTAATACTAATACTAATAATACTAATAATAATAATAATGATAATGATAATGATAGTAATGACAATACTACTACTACTAATAATAATAATAACAATGATAATGAAATAGTAAAAATAATATTGATAATAGTAGTAATAATATGGATGATGATGATAATGATAATGATAATGAATATGATTATAAAATAATGATAATAATAAGAAGAATAACAATATCAATAATAATGATGATGATAATGATAATGATAATAAAATGATAATAATGATAACAATAATTATAATAATAATAATTATAATAATAATGA
>NC_061819.1:22167207-22169707 GCF_019202785.1 Penaeus chinensis | reverse complement strand
TCCAGGAACTGGCTCTTCATGGGACCCGGACCAACCGCCACGATCCTTTCGAGAAGGGGGGATATGTCCTCGGAGAGGAAGGCCTTCTTGCGCTCGTAGACCGCCTTCAGGCGGCTTTCCTCCGCTAGCCTGGCGAAGCGGTTCTGGGACTGGCCGCCCCGCCCGTGCCTGTTGGCCACGCCGAAGCTCTTGTCGAACTCCACTTCGAACGAAACCAGCGTCCACACGACCAAGGTGTGATGGTCGCCTTGGATTACTCTGCCTTCTATCTATTGCCGTCTTCTCGCGGCGCCGCCGGGGGCCTGAACTCGGGTATGCGCGCTGGGACCATTTGCGACAGATAAAGGTGTGTGTTTGTGTGTGTATGTGTGTGTGTGCGTGCATGTGTGTATATGTGTGTATTTGAGTGTGTGTGTGTGTGTGTGTATGTGTGTGTGTGTGTGCGTGTGTGTGTGTGTGTGTGTGTGTGTGTGTGTGTGTGTGTGTGTGAAAGTATGCGTGTATGAGTGTGTGTGTATGTGTGTGTGTGTATGTGTACGTTTGTGTATGTGAATGTGTGAGTAATAATAATGATGATATTAATGATAATGATAACAAGGATAATAATAACAATGATAATGTTAATAACAGTAATGCTAACAATAGCGATAATAATAAGAATGACCGCAAAAAATCAAGATATATGATATGACGCCCCACATAGGCCCAAACTAAGACCTGGACTATTATGTCTGTAATGAACGAGGGAAGACGAAATACGGAAAGATTAATGAAGAAGTGTAGATAAACTGAGGTGAAGGGAAGATCAGAAAGCGTTCAAGGAGCATATGGAAGAGGTAAGACTTGAAATTTAAGGAGAAGGGGAGACGGGAAATGACGCAAAGAGGATAGGATATGGAACAAAGAAAAGGAAGGGAAGAGAAAGAAAGGAGAAGGAGGGGGGTGAAAAACTCTTCAGTCGCTTCGGTAAAAGACGCACACACACCTAAAGAACACACACAAACACACACTAACATTAATACATACACACATAAAAAAATATATATAAAAACGCGAGAACAAAAATCACCTTTACAACACAAAAAGCTACTAAATAAATCCCCCACGGCATCAAAGACAATAACAAACGGAAAAGAGATGCATTTCAGCAGCCATAATCTCCAGGACAACCAAAGATCACTCGTTGGCATCAGAAGCGGTTTCGGAAAATATCTGATCGCATTGCCCTGTATATCTAAGACATCGACTCCCTTGAATCTGTTTCGATCCAGCTTTCAGTCAAAGCTTTTTTAAATCCGATGAAAGGCTAACTTTTTTTGTCCACTTTTTTAGAGACTAGGTGTAAGAAGGAAAAAATGAGTGATATATGGTTTGGTATTTGTTGAAGATTAGAGAGAAAGAGAGAGAGAGAGAGAGAGAGAGAGAGAGAGAGAGAGAGAGAGAGAGAGAGAGAGAGAGAGAGAGAGAGAGAGAGAGAGAGAGAAAGAGAGAGAGAAAGAGAGAGAGAGAGAGAGAGAGAGAGAGAGAGAGAGAGAGAGAGAGAGAGATGGCGGAGGAAGGAAAGAGAGAGACAGACTGAGAGACAGATAAACAGAGTCAGGGAGAGAGAGAGATGCAAAAAGACGGACTGAGAAAAACGGAGAAGCAGAAACAGAGAGAAAGAAAGAAAAGAAAGAAAGAGAGATGACGAGTGAAAGAGGGGAGGGGAGGTTAAGGGCTGAAGGGGTTCGTATCAATTAAAGGTCTCTCCCTCACATTGATTTTCATTGTCCACTTCACACTGGAATCTGTGGTCGACACGAGGGGTATCCAGGTCCTCGGGCTGGGGAAGGGGTAGGGAAAAGTGAGGGGAGGCGAGGGAGGGGAGTGAAGTAGAAGGGGAGTAGAGGAGAGAAAACACCAGTCGATGTCTGACTATCACGAATACTTTTTTTCTTTTTTACATATATTCTGGTTCTTTTATGTCTGCGATCATGTGTGACTGAGTCATCCTTGTTACTATGTACGTGTCACGCTCTCGCGATTTCAGCGTTTTGATTTATGAACAAGTGGTTCTGGAAACTTTATTGAGTCTGAAAAATGGTGAAAATCCATCGATACATTTATCTATCTGACCATCTGTCTATCTAATCAACTGTCTATCTATCTATCTATCTATATATATATCTGTCTAACTACCTGTCTATCTACTTATGTGAATATTAATCTCTCATCTAGCTACCTTCTCTATCTATCATCTGTCATATATCTATCTATCTATCTATAAAGATAGATAACTAGGCAGACAGACAGACACAAAGACCATCAGACAGACAGAAATACATTCACACAATCACTCTGGTAAAAAAGAAAAAGAAAAATGAAATAAAACATACAAACAGACAGATATTTCAAGAGCACGGAGAATATTCATGAAGGAAAAGAAAGCCAGACCTTTCACGAGGGCGCTGTCGAATGAGACGATGAATATTTAAAGACGTTTATGAATAATCTTCCTTCT
>NC_061819.1:22147207-22149707 GCF_019202785.1 Penaeus chinensis | reverse complement strand
AGGAGTAAGGGGAGAAGAGGGGAGGAGAGGGAGAAAGAGTGGGGGAAGGAGAAGGGAAGGGAGAAGGGAGGGGGAAGGAGTGGGGAAGAGGGAGGGGGCGAAAAAGAGAGGGGAGGTGGAGGGGAGGAGTAAGGCTCAGAGAGGGGAGGGGAGGGAGAAGGGAGGGAGAAAGAGAGGGGAAGAGGGAGGGGGCGAGAAGGAAAGGGGAGGTGCAGGGGAGGAGTAAGGGGAGAAGAGGGGAGGAGAGGGAGAAAGAGTGGGGGAAGGAGAAGGGAAGGGAGAAGGGAGGGGGAAGGAGTGGGGAAGAGGGAGGGGGCGAAAAAGAGAGGGGAGGTGGAGGGGAGGAGTAAGGCTCAGAGAGGGGAGGGGAGGGAGAAGGGAGGGAGAAAGAGAGGGGAAGAGGGAGGGGGCGAGAAGGAAAGGGGAGGTGGAGGGGAGGAGTAAGGGGAGAAAAGGGGAGGAGAGGGAGAAAGAGTGGGGGAAGGAGAAGGGAAGGGAGAAGGGAGAGGGAAGGAGTGGGGAAGAGGGAGGGGGCGAAAAAGAGAGGGGAGGTGGAGGGGAGGAGTAAGGCTCAGAGAGGGGAGGGGAGGGAGAAGGGAGGGAGAAAGAGAGGGGAAGAGGGAGGGGGCGAGAAGGAAAGGGGAGGTGCAGGGGAGGAGTAAGGGGAGAAGAGGGGAGGAGAGGGAGAAAGAGTGGGGGAAGGAGAAGGGAAGGGAGAAGGGAGGGGGAAGGAGGGGGGAAGAGGGAGGGGGCGAAAAAGAGAGGGGAGGTGGAGGGGAGGAGTAAGGCTCAGAGAGGGGAGGGGAGGGAGAAGGGAGGGAGAAAGAGAGGGGAAGAGGGAGGGAGCGAGAAGGAAAGGGGAGGTGGAGGGGAGGAGTAAGGGGAGAAGAGGGAAGGAGAGGGAGGGAAAAAGAGAGGGGAGTAGGGGAGGAGTAATGGCTCGGAGAGGGGGAGGGGAGGAGAGCGGAAGAGGGGTGGGGAGGAAAGCGGGAGAAAGAGAGGGGAGAAGGAGGGAGGGTGAAAGAGAGGGGAGGGAGGAGGGCAAAGGGGAAGTCACGCTATCTGTGCCTGCTTATCTCTGCCTGCCTTGGTACTGAGGTATCTTTATCATCATTTTCATTATCATTATTATCATTATCATCATTGTTACTCTTATTATTATTATTATTATCATCATTATTACTATTATTATTATTATTATTATTATTATTATTATCATTATTATTATTATCATTTTATCTTCATCATCATTATTATTATTATCATCATTATCATTATCATTATCATTATTATCGTTATAATTATCATTACTGTTATCATTATTTTCAATATTGTTATCATATCATTATCACCATTATTATTATGATTATTCTAATTGCTATCATCCTTATTATTATCATTACTGGTATTATTATTATTATTATTATTATTATTATTATTATTATTAGTATTACTTTTATTTTCTATTCTTTATTATTATTATTGTTGTTGTTGTTGCTGTTATTATTATTATTATCCTTATTATTATTATTATTATTATTATTATTATTATTATTATTATTATTTTTATATTTGTTATTATTATCATTGTTTTTGTTGTTGTAATTATTATTATTATCATTATTATTGTTATCATTATTATTATCATCACTATTGTTACTGTCTTTATCGTTATCATTATTATTATTAACATTATTCCTATTCTTATTCTTATTCATATTATCATTATTGCTAACATTCTCCTTTCTATTACCAATTGTTATCAGTTATTCTTATTATCAGTATTTTCATGTTCCCAGTTACCGATATTACTTCTTCATTCCATTCGGTAATTTCTACTTCTCAGCTTTATCATTTTTCCTCTTCCCTTCCTCCTCCTCCTTCTTCTCCTTTTTCTTCTTCTCCTTCTCCCTTTTCTACTTTTTCTTTTTCTTTTTTTCTCTTCTTCTTCTTCTTCAACATCATCATCATCGTTACTTTTTCTTCTTCATCATCTTCGCCATTTTTCTCTTCTTCTTCTTTATCATCATTTGTTTTCCATTGCCTTGATCAGGGCAGCAGAAGGGCATATCAGTGCAGCCGCTCAAGCGTTGCTTTTACTCAGAGACGCTGGATGACTTGATCCCCCCCCCCCTTTCCCCTACCCCCCCTATTGTTATTCTCCGCTCCCTCCTCTCTTTCTACCCCTTGTCCCTCTCCTCTCCTCTCCTTCTCTTTTCTCTCTTCTATTCCCCTCATCTCTCGTTTTCCCTTTTCAATCTCTCCTTCTTCGTCTCCACTCGCTATTTTCTTCTGTTCTTTATCTCACCTTCCTTTCCCTGCGCAAAGAAGACAAAAAGACCAGTGAAATGAAAAAAAAAAATCTTTAGTAAGTAGCGAAAAAAAGGAATGTAAATGATATCGAATAGATAAAAATAAAGGTCCTTTATGGTCAGTCAAAAGTAGTTAAGTATTGAATATTAATAAATTAAATGACTACCTGATTATGGCATGTTGATGA
>NC_061819.1:22116761-22126761 GCF_019202785.1 Penaeus chinensis | reverse complement strand
ATAACAATGATAATGATAATAATAATGATAACAACCATAATAATACTAGCAACAACACCAACAATAAAACATACTACTAATAATGATAACAATAAAGACAGGGACGCTAAAGAGGAACAAACTAACAATTAAAATAATGATGAAGATGATGATGATGAGGAAGAGCGGGAGGTGGAGGAGGACAATAGGAACAGTAATTAGAATAATGATAATAAAAATAATAACAATAATGACAGTGATGATATTTATGATAATAATAATAACAATAATGATTATAATAATAATTTTATCAATGATAATAATAATAATAATGTTGATGGTAATAATATTAATAGTAATGTTGAGGATAATATTAATAATAATAATGATGATAATAAAAAATAGTAATGGTAATGATGATAACAACAATAATAAAAACAATTGATATAAGAACAACAGTAAAAGTAACAACAACAACAACAACAGTAATAACAATAACAACAACAGTGGTTTTAGAATTAACAATAAACAGACGAGAAAAGAATTAATAATAATTTGTGTAACGGTAGAACAGTAGTGATAACAATTATTACATAAGTGAACCGATAAAAAGAAATCAACAAAATTAAATCGCGGAAAAATCCAGCCTTCCTTCCCTCTCCGTACAGTAAATAACTTATTAGTAACTAAGCTAAGCATGACGTCACGGCCAATCATCGTCTCTCCCTCTCTCTCTCTTGGATATACACTGTATTTTTAGTGCATTTCTGTACCATTCTCTCAAATCAAACCGAAATACGTATTTACCTATCTATATTAGTATGTAAAGTGCGCACATTTCTTGAATAAAAATCATTTTCATTCGTACGTTGCACATGTGCTTTGTGCCGCCATCTACCGGCAATATCGGCAAATTTGATAGTTTTGTTGTCGTATAGTGTTCTTTGCTCGTTTTGGAAGTGAAGTTTATTTGCTGTGCTATTTGTGTTGCCAAAGCCTTATCCGATATATCAGTGAAAACGAACTCTTAATGAAATTGTTAGGATCTCAGGAATAACACGAAATTGAGTGAAGTGTTGTGCAATAATCGAGTTCCAGCCGAAGAATATCAGGAGAGGTTCGATACTTCTCAATTAACCTTCCATTCACTGTAAGGTAAATTCAGCTTTCAGCTTTTGTCGTAGAGAATATTGTAATGGACGAAGCAGTCGGTTAGGAAACGCGGCGACTGGGAAAAGGATAGGTTTACGTAGCGTTATGTTTACACGGCAATTGAGGATGGGGGGAGGGGGGGGGGGCAGTGCCTATGGATATACAGCAATTGAATGGGGGTTCGTTCGCTCGTTCGTCCGCGCAACACTTGGGCGAATCCTTGAGTGTGTGTGTGTGCCTGTTTTGAGCGAATTCACCCCCCCCCCCCTTCTAAAAAGAAAGGCTATCGGGATCCTCTAAGGTTAGGGGCTAGTAGACGTTTACTATAATATTATTATGTAGTAGTGATGTTAATGGAGATGAAAACCTAACACTAATATATATATATGTATATATATATGTATATATATGTATATATATAAATATAGATATATATGTAATATATATGTATGTATATATATGTATGTGTTTATATATATATGCAATATATATATATATATATATATATATGCAATATATATGTATATATACTTTAAACAACCAAACACACAAACACACAAACACACACACACACACACACACACACACACACACACACACACACACACACACACACACACACACACACACACACACACACACACACTCACACACTCACACACTCACACACTCACACACACACACACACACACACACACACACACACACACACACACACACACATATATATATATATATATATATATATATATATATATATATAAATAAATCAGTTTTACCCGAAAAGTAGCAGGGGAAAAAAATTATGATGGTTATCAAAGAAAATGGAATCTGGCAACTCCCTTGAGATGAAATATAAACAAGTGCGTTAAGAATTCTCTTTCAAAAGCCGGGAGGAAGGGAGCGAGCTCGCTTCTTCGCTAGGGCTTGTTTCTTGCACACGTCTATATATTATTCACCGCGAGCAGATGAATCATATAGTTTTGTGCATCATGGGGCAAAGTCCAGCACCTCTTTCATACCTTCGCTTTCCTGCTGCCAGTACTTTTTTTTTTTTTAGTTACCCCTCGTATATATATCCGTCTTTCTCGTTTTTTGTTGTTTTTCGTTTTCTTTTAACACGGTCCTAAATTTGCCGTGTATTTTTGTGCGTGTTTATTCGTCTCTCCTGTTTATTCCTTTCTAATGTTTATTCCTCTCTCTCTCTATCCACGGAGACTCGTATCGTAGTATAAATATTATGCATACGTAATATCATTATGATTCTTGTTATTTTTGGGGAAGAAAAAATGTATCACGCTCATTAACAATTGCAAATCAGTCCATGAGTTATCACTTTCGGAAATATAAAAGAGAACTAATTAAATAAAAGGTGAACCAGGTTATTAATTAAATAGAATGAAGCTGAAAATTTGATAAATAAACAAAAATCAATCTTACATCAAAGATATTAGTACGACTACATTCTTTTTTCTTAACTAGATCCCGTTGTTATAAACTATATAACTTGGTGAAAACAGTAATTAGGAAAAATGAATCAGCGTACGTTTAAATGAAGAAAAGGAGAGAGAGAGAGAGAGAGAGTTAGAGAGAGAGAGAGACAACAAAAATCTTTGGCTTGGCAATTAAGGATTGCTGTAACCCTTTCAACTTCCGTAACCCCTTCCCCTTCCCCTCCCTTCCCTCCATTCCCCTCCCCTCCACTCCCCTCCCCTCCCCTCCCCATCCCCCTTCCCCCTCCACTCCCCTCCCCTCCCCTCCCCATCCCCCTTCCCCCTCCCCATCCCCCTTCCCCCTCCACTTCACTCCCCTCCCCTCACCTCCCCTCCCCTCCCCTCCCCTCACCCTTCCCCCTCCCCACCCTTATCCACCTGTTAACCTTCAATTAAAAGTTGCGCTCAAAAGTCAAAAGAGAAGATGAAGAAATCGCCAGAGATACTGCATATTATTTCTTTATTTTCTAATGCGCTTTCTCCATTACTGGGGAATGAGGAGGAGGGAGAGAGGGAAGGAAGGAGAGAGAGGGAGGGATGGAGGGAAGGAGAAAGAGGAAGGGAGGGAGGGGAGGAGAGAGGGGGAGGGAGGGAGGGAAGGAGCAAGAGGGAGGGAGGGAGGGGAGGAGAGAGGGGGGAGGGAGGAAAGGAGCAAGAGGGAGGGAGGGAGGAAAAGAGATAGAAGGAGGGAGGGAGGGAAGGAAAGAGAGGGAGGAAGGGAGGGTAGGAGAGAGGGGGAGAGAGGGGTGAGGGAGGGAAGGAGGGAAGTAGAGAGGGGGGAGGGAGAGAGAGGGAGGGAAGGAGAGAGAGAGAGGGAGATTAAGAAAGAAAGAAAGAAAGAAAGAAAGAAAGAAAGAGAGAAACAGAGAGACAGAGAATCGAGAATAGAAATAAAAAAAAATAAAAGGAAGGAAAGAAAAAGAGAAGAGAGTGTACGCAGAAACAGGAAGCGAAAGGATAAGGAGCCAGACACGCCGAAAGTTTGTTCGTTAGCAGACGTAAGATCATTATGGGGAAACTTGGGTGTTTATATATTATTTGTCTTGTATTCTTCCGTAATGGCGTCTCCTTCATCGACTCCCAGATCGTATTGTACATTCTGAAGGGTTGCAGATTGTGTCTTCTCGGTTTTGGAATGAGATTGAAATATATATCTGTGTGTGCGTGCGAGTGCGTGTGTATATATATATATATATATATATTATAAAATATATGTATATATATACATACATATATATTTTATTTATATATATATATAGATATAGATATACATATACATATATACACTCACAAATACACACACACACACACACACACACACACACACACACACACACACACACACACACACACACACACACACACACACATATATATATATATATATATGTATATATACAAATATATATATACATATATATGAATATATATACATATATATTTGTAAATATACATACATATATTTATATATATGTATATATACATAAACATTTATTTATTTTTATATATATACATATACAGGGGAGAGAGTAGCCCGCCGCGGCTGGAACATGCTCTTACATGTTTCCACAAGTAATGTACAGACTGTCGTCTTCCCAATGTTGTTTTTTTTTATTCATTTCTGCGGTAGCTTTTCGTGATTGAAGCAAAAACGCAGGCCATGATAAAGTTTTCCATGATTCAAGGGATGGCGCCACAGCTGATTCATGAGGAGTCGAGGACAGCACAAGGGGACCGTGCCCTCATCTAATCGACTGTCAAACGTTGTGCTGCTCTCGTCCAGCAGGCCAAGACTCGGGTGAGGATGTGGTTGGTCCATCGACTACAGTCACGAAACTGTGGCCATGGTGGAGAGCATGGTCTTGCGTAGTTGCCGAATCTCAGTGCGATACGTTGCTTTTCAAATGGGATCCGTTGTTGATGTCTTGCACGATCACCACAATCTTCCCAGGGTGTCTGCCGAATGGGTCCCAAGAATGGTGGCGCCTGGGCAGAAGAGGAGCCGGATAATGACTTTAACGGAGATGTTGACCCCTCGGAGCATGTCACAAGGAGAACAAAGCAAAATTGTGACCCAAAGTATGCGTTAGATAACCTTCCTTATAGAATTATATCAGTCTGACTATGACGGGATTTGTATGACTGGATTTGATTAGATTTTTTTCGTCGAAATATATAAAATTACTTGAAAAAAAATGGCACGTGGTCATAACAACAACCAGAAAACAAATATATATTTTCGGTTTCGTTTCGTCATTTGGAAACTTACGGACGACATATATTTGATGGCAAATGAATTTGTATTCCATTGATCAGATTTGTAGAGGATAACATATGAAACTAAAGAGAATAGATCAGTTATTATATGACACGCACACTCACACACACACACACACACACACACACACACACACACACACACACACACACACAGAACCCCCCCCCCCCCCACCCACACACATACACAGATACACACGCAACGCCCCTCCAACACACACACAACCCCCTTCCACACACATCATGATTCCCACAAAATTAGAACTGCGTCCAGCCACCACAGGCGCGCCGGCGGAGGAGGAGGAGGAGGAGGAGGAGGAGGAGCGGCAGCAGGAAGGACCACCTTATTGTGCAAATATTTCTGACAAAAGCAAGCGGGACATTTTTCTATTCAGAACCACTCGCACTCCGTCATTCTCGGCCGGGAATTGCTCCGGGTCGGTTCCTGCGTTCGGGAGAGATGCCTGGGCGGGGAGGCACGTGAATTTAAAGAGGAGGAGAGAGGGAGAGGGGGGCAGGGGTGGTAGAGGAAGAGAGGGAAGGAGAGAGAAAGAGGGAGAGGTAGAGAAAGAGAGGGAAGGAGAGAGAAAGAGGGAGAGAGGGAAGGAGAAAGAAAGAGGGAAAGGTAGAGGAAGAGAGGGAAGGAGAAAAAAAATGATAAGGAAGAGGGAAGGAAAAGAAAGGGGGAGGGGAAAGGGAAGGGGGAAGGAGAGAAAAAAGGGAAAAGGAAGGTAAGGAGAGGGGGGGTGTTAGGGGGAGAGGGGGGAGGAAGAAAAGAATAGATGGGGAAAGGAAGGAGGAAAGAGGAAGAAAGGGGGAAGGGAAAGAAAAAAGGGGGAAAGGGTAGAAAAAAGGAAGGAAGAGAAAGGGGGAGAGGTAGAAAAAAGGGGGGAGGAAAAAAAGGGAGAGTAGGGAGGAAGGGAAAAAAGAAAGAAAGGGAGGGGGAAAAGGGGAAGGGAGAAAAAAAAGGGGATAGAGGAGGGGGGGGGGGGGGTTAAAGGAGAAAAATGGGGGGTTTGGGAAAGGGGAAGGGAAGAAAAGTGAATGGTGAAAGAGGGGAGGAGGAAATGAAGGGAGAAAAGGGGGAAAGGATAAGGGGGTTGGGTTTTTTAAGGGGATGGGTGTGTAAGTGGGTGAGGGATGGGTTTTTTTTTTGTTTTTATTTTTTTATGGGGTTTTTTTATTTTGGTGGTTTTTTTTTTTTAGGGTTGATTTATTTGTTTTATAGTTTGGGTGTATTGGTTTGTTATTGTTTTTTTTTTTTTTTTAGATTTTATTTTGATGGGGGGTTATTTTTTTTTGGGTTTTTAAAAGGGGGGGTTTTTTTAGTTAATATTTTTTTTTTTTTTTTTTTATTTTTAATTTTTAGGGGTTTTTTATTTTTTTTATTTATTTTTTTATTAAAAAAAAAAAAAAAAATAAAACAAAAAAAAAAGGGAAAAAAAAAAAAAGGAAAAAAAAAAAAAATTTTCCAAAAAAAAAGAAAAAAAAAAAATAGGAAAAATAAAAAAAAATAAAAAAAAAAATTAAAAAAAAAAAAAAAAAAAAAAAAAAAAAAAAACTACCAGAAAAATTTCTAAAAAAAAAAAAAAATAAAAAAAAAAGAAAAGAAAAACAAATTGAAACTGCCTACAAACCGGGGAAATACACCCACTCGCAAAAAGTATTTGTGACCGGGTTTCTCATTCGACAGTTTTTCCCCATGATCAGCTTCGAAGGGAAAAGGGGTATTGGGGGGGGGGGGGGGGGTAAGGGGGGGAGTTGTACACGTTTCCAAAGATGGGGGGGGTGGAATAGGGAAGAAAAGAATATTTATTTAGGGGCGGGAATAAATAAGTGAATTCTTTTTCTTCATACATACCGCTACAACATACATAAATGAAAATAATATTATATTATGTATTTGATATTTATTTTATATATATTATTAGTTTTATGTATGTATTTTACACCACACACACACACACACAAACGGAAATTATAAACGACGTAAATCTGTTTATATTTTCTTAAAATTTCTCCACGAAATTTTAATTCCTTCCCAAAAACGCTTCCAAAATTTTCCTTAAATAAACTAATAAAGGGAACCCCGGATTTATACCCCCTAATCACATTATAAAAAACACATTAGACAAAAAATTGTGAACCTGAACGCACTCCTCTGACGTCTAAACTCCCAGCCAAATTATTTTCGATTAAACTCCGCCAATAGGAACACAGGATTATGCTCAATGATTGGCATATTACAACATATTACATGCGGAGGATCAAAGCTTGGGTTACACACACACAAAAAAAAAATGAATGCCGTTTTTCATTTCCCTTTTCACATGAAAGCCGCAATTTTGTTTTTTTTTATTTTGGGGGGTCCCCCCCCGAAATTCGCATCAAGTGGGGAAAGGCAGAGGGGGGGGAGCATAAAGGGGAGGGGGGGCGATAGATAGTAGGTAAGGGTTTAAAAACATTGGGTTTTTAAAAGACAATCTGTCCTGTGTCCCGTGTCTAAATCGCGCCGTCTCTGTCCTGTGTGTTGCGTTTCACATCAGTCCAGCATCAGCACCACTTGTAGGGGGGGAAAAATTCGGGTACAAATGTTTTTCGTATCCAAGTAAACTTAACCGTATCACGTGAATCTTGGGGGGGGTAACCTTTTCGCTTTGGATAGGGCCCCCTCGGGGCGCAACTGGCTCCCTTCCGGGTCCCTTTCACTCAGTCACAACTAAGCACATCAAAGTCGCTTATACCCGCATATTAATTATCATGCATACTTTTCGAGAAGAGAGGGAAGGGAAAAAGAGAGGGGAAAAAAAAATAAAGGTTTAAAGAGGGGGAGAAAAAAGAGAAGGGGAAAAAGAGAAAGATAGAGAGATGACAAGCAATGTAACCTTTACGGACGAAGGTGCATTTTTAAAAAGGTGAATTATACTTATCGATAAACAATGTATTTCAATTTTATATGTATTTTACTATTTGTTTCGTGATCTGTGACTCATTATTGCCTCTTCCCTTCTCCCCTTTTCCGTTGACACGTGGCTGCGGAACCATGGGGAGGAAGCTGAGAGTAACACGCCCAAACGGGTTTAAATTTTTTTTCTTCTCTCTCTCCTCTCTTCTCTTCTCTCCCTCCACCCCTTCCCCCTCTTCTCTCTCTCTCACTTCCACCCCTCTCCTCTCCTTTTCTCTCTCCTCTCCCCCTCCCCCCCTCTCTCCTTTTCTTCTTCTAACTATCTTTCTATTTTATCTTTTCCCCTTTTCTCTACCCTCTTCTCTCTACCTCTCTCTCCTCTCTCTCTCTTCCCTACTCCCCAAATCTCCTCTCTCTTCTCTCTCTCACTCTTCCCCTTCATTTTCCTTTTTTCCCCTCTTTTTCCTCTCTTTTCCTCTCTCCTCTCTCTCTCTCCTCTCCCCCTCTCTCTCCCCTTTTCCCCAAAAATTCTCACTCTCCTCTCTCCCTCTCTCACCTCCTCTCTCTCTCTCCTCCCTTTTCTCTCTCATCTCTCCTTCTCTCTCTGCCTTCTCCCCCTCCTCCTCTCCTCTCTCTCTTATCTCCTCTCTCTCCCCCTCTCTTTTTCTTCTCTACCCACTTCCTACTCCTTCACTTCCTTTCCTCCCCCCATTTTTTCTTTACTTTTTACCTTTCCTTTCCCAATTCTCGAAGACCCCCACCAGATTTTGACATAATCTGTGTACTTAAAATATCTACAAAAAAACGTAATCACGGGACCAGCATACGATTATTACAAAAGGGGAAGGGGGGGGGAAAGGGGAAAAAGGGGGGAAGGGGGGGAAAGGGGGAAAGGAAAAGGGGGGAGGGGGAGATCGACAACAAAATAACTAACCCAATGGAATACCAAACCCAAGTGTTACCCTTTTGAATCAAACGCAAAATTGATCGGAACGATCTGCTCCCTTGTTCGAGCGACCTGCAAAGGACCCAAAGGGGGGAAAGAGGGGCGAGAACTATATCCCATTTCCAAAATTTACGAGTTTTGCGGGCGTTACCCCCGATTTGGGATGAAACCGTTTCGTTCATTTGGGTCATTGATACAGCCCGGTAAAGTTTATGCATTTAAATGCACCCTGAAGATACTTTGTTGTGGAAAAATTATAACTGCCTGTTTTTTTTTTCGTTTCTTTTGTGGGGTGGGGGGGGGGTCGCAAAAATAATAGCCATCCAAACAGAACTCTTGTGTAACGTTTTCATCGGCTGTCTATTAAATTCGGGTATTTCATGCAACTCCTTTCTTTGTTTTTGTAAGATGCATTACACAAATTCTTTTCTGTCGTTTTTGGGTGTCTCCTTTTTTTTTTTTTAAACCGCCGAATCTTAACTCTCTATAAATCTTAACTTTACAGACTTCCTGAAACGCGCCAACTGATATTGTCCTGCATTTTATAGGTACTTTAAACTCGGAAATAAATTTCAAGTTGTTTTACGACTAAACCCCCCCCCCCCACAAAAAAAAATTCCCTTTTGCTTATTAATTCCCTATTGTTTATGAAAAAAAGTAAATACTACAGGATTAAAAAAAGGGTTTTTTTCATATCCCCATCATAATACACTTTATACATACCTATCTCACTCCCTCCCCCTCCCCCCCCCCCCTCCCTCTCCCCCCTCTCTCCCTCCCTTTCCCCTCTCCCTCCCCTCCCTTTCCCTCTCTCCCTCCCTCCCCCTCCCTCCCTCCCCCCTCCCTCCTTTCCCCCCTCCCTCCCCCCTCCCTCCCCCCCTCCCTCCCTCTCCCTCGCTCTTTTTGGGGTTGGGGGTGTGTGTGGGGTGTTTGTTTTGGTGTGTTGTTTGTGTGTTGTTGTTGTGTTTTGTGTGTTGATTTCGAATTTAACCAACACAAAAAAATTAATCCATTTTCATTTTTTAATTAAGAGCAACATGGGACATTTTTCACTAGTTTATATACTACTGGAGGCAAGCTTTATTTTTTATAGGCTTCAGTTCTCGCTTTGTTTAGAATCTTTATTTTAATGTGCATATATAAAAATAGGAAAAATTATTTGGGGGGGTAAATCAAAATTTTACCTTTTGTAAAATTTTACGTATTTTTATGTTAGTAACCAAGGGCGTCATTTCAGCTTTTTCTTGG
>NC_061819.1:22101826-22104161 GCF_019202785.1 Penaeus chinensis | reverse complement strand
CACACACACACACACACACACACACACAACATTTTATATATATTTTACAAAAATCCCTTTAAAAAATTGAATTTACAAGCAGGTACTTTCCAAAGCCCATCCTTGCCCCCCCCCCCCCCCTCCATGCAGAAAAACGATCCGACCCAAAAAAACCCTCCCAAAAAACCTACCAAACGAAAGTACGGGCCGTATAAAAGGCCCTCGGGGCGGATAAATTTAAAGCCTTTCACAATTTCGTATCGGAAAAGTTGATGAAAGCGACGTGGCAGCCCCAAATTTTTAAAGGGAATGTTTTTTTGAGGGCGCCCCTGGGGGAGGTTCTGGGGGGGAGGGGGAGGAAGGTGGGGAGGAGGGAGGGAAGAGGGGCGGGGGAAAGGGGGGGTTCCCTTGGGCAGGGGGGGAAAAAAAAAAAAAAAAGGGAGGGGAAAAGGGGAGGAAGGACGACGGAGGGGGAGTTAGGGAAGGGAGGAGGAGGGGTAGAGGGGTGGAGGGAGAATGAGATGCCGAAATTGGGAAGATGAAGAGGGTTGCACATGTTGCATTGTGGCAGTTGTAAGCAGGATGAAACTGCTTTCGGAGGACGCAGTGAGGCGATCAGGAGGGGGATGAGCAGGGAGGCCGAAGAAAATCATTATTATTCTGTCCTCATGAGAACTTTGTTTAGGTTCTGTCCGGTACTCTCACTCATTATCTGTGGTTGTCTATTCTGATTTCAGATATCTATCAATCCATTATCTATTTCATTTCTTAATCTATCTTTCTTAGTACATCCATTTGTAAAAACACAGTTAGTACAGTTCTTTATGATCTTCTTACCTATCTAATGTATCTATAACCAGGTTATCTATCAGTCACATATCCATTCGATCTATCGTTTCATATTTTCTTATTTATTAATTAATCTTTGTTTATCCATGTCATTTATCTATCTTTTCTTGTTAATCCAACGTCAAACACTTTTATTATAGTACATTTTCATATATCTATCAATCCTTTGCCTATTTTTTTTTTCTTTTTTCCGGTACATCCGTTTGTCAAATCCCTTTATGAGCCAATTAACCCAATCGGCACGTATGTTAAGAATACATCCCATGCCCAATGTAATACAAGTTAATTTATTGTATTTACACATAGATGGCTCTACAAGTGCTTAGTCATCAAGGAGTCAGTTATTAGTCCTACCTATCTCATCAACTATATGCCCTTTTCCTCGACTTTTGGAAAGGGTCTCTTGCTTAATTTCATTGTCTTTAATGTTATTAAGATTTTAATAACAGTTCAATAATCATAACATCAGTAACAATAATAACAGAATCGATATCAACTGCATTAAAAAGAAAAACACATTTTCCCGCCAATTCAAGGAATGGGGAAATCAGGATCGGTCTCTAGATAATGAATATCGCAGTACGACTCTCAAACTCTGGACAGAGATATTTCGAAAGGCAATATTTCTGATTTCTACTGATTAACTTCGATCGGAGACAGCTAATCTATTCGCTAATTTAAGTTATGCGCCTTGGGACAAGTTAGGCCAAGTCGGAAGCGGCTCCACTGGCGGGGCGAATTGTATTAATGGGACTTGCGAAGAGTTGCGTGCAAAAAGGGAGGGGGAAACCGGGTATCGCTTAGGCACGTATAAACGCAGGACAAAAAATATATACATATACGCATTAATACAAACCCACACAGACTTTCACGCAGAGACATGGAGAGAGAGAGAGAGAGAGAGAGAGAGAGAGAGAGAGAGAGAGAGAGAGAGAGAGAGAGAGAGAGAGAGAGAGAGAGAGAGAGAGAGAGAGAGAGAGAGAGAGAGAGAGAGAGCATATATATATATATGATATATATATATATATATATATGTATATATGCATGTGTGTATGTATATATGTATGTATGTATGTATGTATGTATGTATATGTATATATACATATGCATTTATGTACGTATGTATATATGAATGTATGTATGTATGTATGTATGTATGTATGATATATGCATGTATGTATGTATGTATATATATGCACGTATGTATGTATGCATGATGTATGCATGTATGCATGTATGCATATATACAAGAAAACTATTTCTTTTAATGCTACAACATTAGAAAAAATGTACCCGTCTTAAAAAGGATTTTTAGGTTTACATCTTACAAAGTACTCGTCTCCGTATCATTTAATGAGAGCGGCAGAGGGGGGCAGAAGCACAACTGCAATGACATGTAAAATATTCGGGTGAAAAGAAAATTTAAAATATAACACAGAAATTTTAAGTATACACACACAAACACATATACACAATACACACACACACACACACATGTGTGTGTATG
>NC_061819.1:22089326-22094326 GCF_019202785.1 Penaeus chinensis | reverse complement strand
ATGAAATAATAGTTTGTATATGTGTGTGGATGCGTGAGTGTATACATGCGAGGATTCCTACGTGCCCATGTGTGCGTGCCTGAGAGCCTGTGCGTGCAGTCTTCCCCTTTCACGAGGTAAGAAATGATTCATCGGTTAAGTATCAACAAGCCTTACAAAATCGGTCCAGCGTTCTATCTGTCTTCCCGCCGTGATTGATCTCCGAAAGACCGTCATTAAAATCTCAAGTTTATCACATCTTGGCGTTTTCGGTCAGCCTTTGATGTCGGGATACGCGATCCGCAAAGGAAAGTTTGACTGTATTTAACAGCAATGAAAGGGATACCGAGGCCGGGATAGTTATAACAGAATGGTTTGATAAAGATAAAAAGGATGATAATGATAATGATAAGAATAACGTAACATGGCTCATAATATGAATTATCGTTATCTTTGTTATCTTCGTTAGCAATGACATTAATTATATTAGAGTTTTATCAGTATGGTTCTCGTTTGTTATTAGTATTTGCGTTATTGTAATTGTAAATAAGATTACAACAAAAAACAAAAAAACAAAATGTAATTATGATCAAAATTATCACGATTGGTGTTGTTGATAATATTAGCATTTTCATAAACGTATTCATCACTGTTGTTATCGTTATATTTTGTATAATTTATTATTATTATTGTAATTATCATTAGTAGTAGTAGTAGTAGTAGTAGTAGTAGTAGTAGTAGTAGTAGTATCATTGTTGTTGTTATTATTCTAATTGTTTTTATTTTATTTATTATTATTACTATTATAGTTGTTGTTGTTGTTATTATTATTATTGTTGTTACTGTTATTACCATTATTATTTAAATTATTATTATTGTTGTTGTTGTTGTTGTTGTAATTGTTGTTATTATTGTTCTTCTTCTTCTTCTTCTTATTATTATTATTATTATTATTATTATTATTATTTTATTATTATATTACTATCATTATTATCATTATTATTATTATTATTATTATTATTATTATTATTATTATTATTATTATTATCATTTTTATTATTATTATTACGATTATGATTATGATTGAATAATATTATTATTATGATTATTATAAAATATTATTATAATTATTATGATTATTATTAAATATAATAATAATTATTAAATATAATAACAATTATTAAATTATTTAATATGACTAATAGAAGCAACATTAGTGTAGTTCATGTTATGATAATCGAAATGATCACGATTGCTGTCGTTATCGATATTAGCATTTTCATAAACTTCTTCATCACTATCATTATCAATATCATTTTTATTATTATCTGTATTATTATTACTACTACTACTTTTATTATTGTTATTATTACTATTATTATTATTATTATTATTATCCATCATTATTATCATTATCACTATAATTATCATTAACTAGATATGGCAGTAAAATTTTCAAAATAGTTGTAGAATGATGTCATGAAAATTGCAATAAAATGACACCGAAATTAACACTCTGTGATAAATAGAACCAGAGATATGACAAGACTTCATTGCAAAAGTTAGGCGTATCATATTTTTAGACTTAGATTAGTATAACTTCACTTGTAATAGAGATATCGCCTTGAAATATTCATAGTTTATCAATCTTACAGAGCTGATAATGATCAAACCAGGAAATTATAATTAAACCATTAGAAAAATGGTTAAATCACTTAAATCAATCACTTAAATCACTTAACATCACTTAAAATCACTTTAAATCACTTGAAAATCACTTTTCAACAACAAATCTTGGGAACATGTAAATGGTTAAAAAATAATAGCCAAATGATTTCTATAATATGCAAAGAGCTTATTTTTGACAGTTTCATAGCAATGCAAAATCGACAAAGAGACGGCGAATGTTTTATCACTTACGACATGCCTTCTCGCACAAAAACAATGGCAGCCGTATTGGTCTTTGTTTATACAGACATGGCTTCGGACGGCGCAGTTTTTAGGGTGAGCGCATAAATGTCTTTCACTAAAACTTTGTCAACATGTTCTAGAGCGTCCATTTTAGTGTAGTAGCTGAATAAATACATGTAGCTTACCTTATTTCTATATAAGTTCCTGGTCCACTTTGAAGCAAAATATTCGACGAGCGGCAGCAACGCAACTACTGAAGGGAATCAAAAAATGAGACTGTAGATTATTCACTTGGTATCATTTCCGGGAGATTCGTAACGAAGGAATCCCCATTTCGAGCTATAAATAGACTGATTCCGTGCATCATGTCAGATCGTAAACCGCACCAAGCGACGCAAAAACTGCGAAACAGGTCGAAGCGAGAACGCGGTGCTTTCTGCCATACCTATAATCATTATCACTATCACTATCACTATCACTATTACTATTATTATTATTGTTATTATTATTATTATTATTAGTAGTAGTAGTAGTAGTAGTAGTATCATTATTACTATTATTATTAGCTTTATTTTGTTTTATATTATTGTTATAGTGTTATTACTATTATTATCATTATTATTATTATTATTATTATTATTATTATTATTATTATTATTTATTTATTATCATTATTATTGTCATTATTATTGCTTATCAGTTTTATTACCAGCAGTAGTAGTAGTAGTGATAATAGGGCTGAAGTAGAAGAAGTAGTGGTTGCAGTATCATTATCATAGTTATTGTTGTCACTGTAATCGTACTTGTTATTATAGTATTATCATTATAACTATTGTTTTCCACTTTCTTCAATTGGCATTACTTCTATTATCAATATTACTATTATTGTCATCGTCACTTGTGTGTTATCCGTACTATCATTAACAATATTTTTTTTCATTACAGTTGTCAACATAACTCTCACTATAGCCATTACTATGTTCTTGCGTAATGATTTTTACCTTCATTAACATAATTATCTGGATTGTCGTCATTTTCTTACATCACAGTTTCAGATAACCATTTCATTACACTTTGATTTTTTCAATAATTCCATTTTGTACTGTACGATAATTAGGAAAGGATAATATTTATGATCGTGTTATTATTACTGTTGTTGTATTGTCATTATTATTAATATTGTCATTATTATTATTATCATCATTATTATTGTTATTATTATTACTACTACTACTACTACTACTACTACCATTATTATTTTAATCATTGATATTGTTGTTCTGCTTATTGCTTATTTTAATTATTATTATTATTATTATTATTATTATTATTATTATTATTAATATTAATATTAATAATATCATCATCATCATTATTACCATTATCATTGTTATAATTAAAGTAATCTGTACAATTTCCTCTTTTGCCAGGGAGAAAACGGAGTCCTTGAGGACAGCTCTGCCAAGGTAAGAGATAAGTTTATTTTCTGAAACCTCTTCTTACCCTTGAGTCTCCCATTGTCTTGAATTGTCTTTGGAGAATGAGGAGAGGCCTCGAGGAAAATCTTTGAGGAAAAGAAGTCACAGAAAAGAAAAATCGAGTCATTTTAATGGTTATCATGATACGCGTATGAAGACGATGAGTTTGATGATAGTGATTATATTAGATCATATATTTTAAAGTTGATGGTAATGATAAGACAGAAATATTGATTTACTGATCATAGAGAAATAATGATAATTGATAAAGAAAAGGATGATGATACTGATATTAATAAAATACTTAAAACTGCTATTATTATTAATGATAATTAAGCTAATGATACTAATTATATTCATTACACTTCTTATAATAAGTAAAAAGGCGGTAATAATAACTAAAACAAGGATAGTATGGATAATGAATGATAAATATATCATAGCTATTCTAACACTATTACTGATTTTATGATTGTATAAAATTTCTAACAACAGCAACAGCAATGAGAGTAAACGCAAGGAAGCTGATAAAATTGATAATGATACTAACATTGCTACTGCTGCTACTACTGGTAATGATAATCATAATGATAATAATGATAACCATAATCATAATAACGGTGATAATGATAATGATTGTAAGGAAATGTTAATAACAGCAACTTCAACAACAACAACAGCAGCAACATTGATAATGATATTGATAATAATGATAATGATACTACTGCTACTACTTCTAATAATAAGGATACTAATGGTAATTATAGTAATGATAATAATAGTAATAATAATAATAATGATAATAGTAAATATAATAATAATGATAATAGTAATAATAATAATAATAATTGTAATGATGATGATGATGATGATAATAATAATGATAATCCTTATCATGAAAATAATAATGATAATGATATTGACAATACTGATGATGATGATTAAGATAATGACAATAATGATGATGATAATAATAATGATAACAAAAATAGCAACAGCAAGAACAATGATGATATTAATGATAATGATAATAATAATAGTGATAGTAATAATAATAATGATGATAATAATAATGATAATAAAAATAATAATAATAATAGTAATGATAATGATGATAATGATAATGATTAGGATAAGGATTATCATTATCATTATCATTATCATTATCATTATCATTATGATAATGACAATAATAATAATAATGATAATGATAATAATGATCATAATAGTAATAGCAGTAGTAGTGGTAGTATTTATAATAATGATAATGATAAATTATATATGATATATGATCACTGATAAATAATGATAATGATAATAATGATGGTGATAATAAAAAATGTAAACATAATGATACTTATAATTATAATAATGATAGTGATGATAATGATAATTAATGAAAATAAAACAATAATAGTAATGATAATTCATGAAAATAAAACAATAAGAGTAATGATAATGATAAATTGAAGGCTCTTGCGCGCGTTGCGGATGCCCTGAATGCAACTTCCCTCAATCAGTTAGCTTTTTCTTCCTTGACTGTCATAATTAACTAGAATTTCCAAGATTCTCTCATTATTCACATCTCCGACGCTTAAGCTTTTGTTGCATTTGCTTGTGTTCGTATTAAAA
>NC_061819.1:22061826-22071826 GCF_019202785.1 Penaeus chinensis | reverse complement strand
CTCACTCCTCCCGCGTGCGGTTTCGTACGGGCGTACTTGTGACGTGGCACGACACTTTTCCACTCCACACCAGAAACCCTGTTAATTGTTATAAGCCTATATTTATCTTCGTTTTTACTTTATTTTGTGTTCTTTTGTCAATAGATGTTTTTCAAGTTTTATAACAACTTTTGCTTTCCTTACCGAGGATGTTTCAGATACGCTAGTGGCTGTGACCCCCTCGGGTGGGTATGTCTCGTCGGGGGAGCTGTCTGAATGTGAATGGGACGTCACATTCCCCGTGTCATTCGATACTAATTTATTTCCATATCTTGTTTCGTCTATTTTTGTTTTGTTTTGTTTTGTTTTATTTTCTTCACATAATTTCCTTTATTAGTTTGGTCACATTTTCCTTTTATTTTCTATTTCTATTTTATTTTTATTTTTCTATGGTCACATCATAAATGTCCGTATTTTATTAGGTCACTTATTTCATCATCATTACAATATTTTTTAGGGGGAAAACTATTTTATAAAGAAAAAATATGCACAAGACTTTCTCTATTCATTCACCCATTCACATTTCATTTCATTCGAATGTACACTTCCTTACATACGTCACTGCTTCATGGGGCTTCATTCCCACTTCGACTCGCATACTCATTCACTCCTAGCAGTCGCTAAGCTTCACATAGGATAATGGCTCCCAACTGCCGTTTGACCTTATTTCCGACATTGTCACTTCTCTTTCACTCCTTACCCTTTCACATGTATGTATATATGCATGTATGTATATATCGCTCTATCTGTCTGTCTACCTACCTACCTATCTATGTCTATCTATCTACCTACATATCTACCTACCTACCTACTTACCCACCTATCTATTTACTTACCTATCTATCTATCTATCTATCTACCTACCTGCCTATCCATCTATGTATCTACCTGTCTATCAGCCAATCTATTCATAAAGTGCGTATAACACCTGGACACCACTCACTCACTCGCTGAGTTAATTAGAGGAGTTGGGAAAACATAACTGCAGCAATATGTATTTTAACTCTCTACAAAAAGGAAAGTATTTTTAAAACTTTTTTTAAATCCTAAAAATGTTGGTGTTTCTGTCGGAAATCGGTAGGCCAATTACGCATTATTTGGGCGTCAGTTGCACCTTTGTTTTGTATTAGTCCACACAAAAATGGTGTTCCTTTTTCGCTAACAGAAGAGAGTCGGTTACAAAAACATCCGCAACAACATCAACAGCAACAACAACAACAGCAACGGCAACAAAATGAATTTACATGTCCAGCCTCATAGCGTCTTGTTCATTTAGTCTTGAAAAAAATATCTGAGACAACACATTTTCCTCTGCTCGTTAGCGCCTTTCACTAGTACAGACTCCACCCTCTGAAACCAGAACGAACGCCATTGACAGTACTTTACCTCGTTTATTATTCATTCCGTATCTCCTGAAAAATAGCGTCCAGTCGCTTCTTCTATCAGTCACATTAAATAAAATAGGAACATATAATAAAAAATGTAAGTGCACTGAAATTAAATTTATAAGGGTTTCATCACTAAAAACTTGACAAAACGAAACAAAACAAAAACCAGCATACAACAAGCATTCTACAGCTCTGCGTTTAGATGCAAGCAATTTTAATTACATACTGTTTTATGTATTTCACGAGAGCATACTTTTATTTAATGTTTATATAAAAAAAAAAAAAAAAATTGTATTCATACGTTAAATGAGAGAGAGAATGAGAAATAACGAGTAAGAAGGGGGAAAGGGTGAGAGTAGGAGTAAGAGACAGAATGAGTGAGAGAGAGATAATGAGAGAGAATAAGTGAGAAAGAGAATGAGAGAGGGAGAGAATAATAGAGAAAATGCCAGAGAGAGAAAGAGAGAGAATCAAAAAATTATTTCCTTTAAAGCATGGTAAATAATTGAAAATAGAAGATAAAATATTGATATTCTTCAACAGAATATCAATGCGCAGTTCTGTAAAGGTCATTTCACTTTGCCAATCAGCTGCGGCTTCTTTCAGTTGATGTTGTTTTTTCTTTCTTTCCTTTTTTTTTTTTTTTTGTTGTTTTTTTTAGTTTCTTTATCTTCCCTTTTCACTCTTTCTTTCTTTCTTTTTCTTTTTCTTTCTTTCTTTTTCTTTTTCTTTTTTTCTTTCTTTCTTCTTTCTTCCTTTCTCTTTCTTTTTTTCCTTTTTTTTTCTTTCTTTCTTTCTTTTTCCTTTCCTCCTTTTGTTCTTCTTTTCTGTTTTTCTTTCTTCCTTTCTGTCTTTATTTATTGATTTATTCATTTATTCTCTTAGCACATCAAGATCTCTCTGTAAGTGATAGCCCTTTACCCAACCACGGATTTATGTTCTGTCCCCTGTAGTTTTTTTGTGTGAATGTTGTTACATACAAATGGCTCTACATGTGCTCAGCCGGGAAGGATTCTATCAGTAGGCCCTAGTGACCGATCCTGATTTCCCTTTTCCTTGAATTGGCGGGAAAATGTGTTTTTCTTTTTAATGCAATTGATATAAATACTCACCCACACTCGTGTACGAGACTTTGACCAGCTCGGACCTCTTTTTCAGACGCAGCAGCAATATATCGAAAGCCTTGTGCCACAGGAGCTACCCTGATGTCCGGGGTCTCTCGTCTCGCTCGGCGCTAATGCTTCTGAGTTTTTTAACGTAAATTACGTAACGTACATTTCTGATTTTTTCAGCAATTTGTGCTTTGCCTGCAACTTCAGTGCGTTGATTTTGCAGGTCACACGAGACTACGGTAGGCGTAGTCAGCACCCCACCTCAGACCCACAGCACTCTCCTACACTAGGGTAGCCCTTACGGGCTTTGACCCCTGGGTAGGGAGGCCCAGTAGTCTGGGGCGTCCTTTGGGCGCACTTTTTCTTCTTTTCCTCTTCATGTGACTTCCCTGAGCCTACCGGAGTACCCTTGTGGGCTCCCGTATACGCTTGGGGGGTGGGCATCGAATTACCGCCCTTCGCACTAGGCAAGTTCGGCGGTAAGGAGGTGTCTTCCACATAACTCGATCCCTCTTTGGTACTGGAGAACGCAACCAGGCTTCCACTGGGGGGGTAGAGGACGGAAACTGCTACACTCTTCTCTTAGCTATTGCTGTTAGGTTGATTGACCATAGATAAGGGTTAACTGGTCCCTTCAGGACAACGGGCACGGGCCCAGGGGTCGGACTCGGTCCGATACCCAGTATGACCCATCCCGCGGCTACCCCTTCTCCTCCTCATGGAGACCATGACTCGCCTACGATCAATACGACCTTGAACAACGGAACCCCTTCTGCTGACGAACGTGAACGACGATTCTTTTCAATCCCTCCACAGAATGCAAGGTATTTGACTGTCAAATGCGTGAATTAAAATCAATCGCTTTTGAATGTGAGCCCCTTCATCATCAAGAAGATCCTTGATGGTCAAGTGGACGGCGATTTTGATTTTGTCAAGAAATTGCGAGATGGTAGCCTCCTTGTAAAAGTGCAATTCAACTCCCAGATTAAGGACTTGCTTAAGCTGACGCAGATTCATGATTTGAAGGTTAACGTAACTATCCCTATTGGCCCCAATACCTGCAAGGGAGTAATCTTTAGCAGGGATTTGAGGACAATGGAGGAGAGTGAAATTCTGGAAAATATGAAGGACCAAAGCGTAGTGGACGTGACCTGCATGACCAAGAAAGACGGGAATGTACGAACAAAAACCGGATTGTACTTTTTGACTTTTGCTTGTGGGTTTCGTGAGGATTTGGAAGGCTGTGCTGAGGGTCCACAGGGCATGACCGAGGGGCACAGGTGTAAGGAATTTCAGCAAACATCGTGATATATTATGGAATGAGTAACCAATGGGTGACGTTTAAAGTTCAGTGAATGAGATTATGCTATAAATCCTTTTACGTCACCGCACGAGATAAACCGCTCATTAAATTATGTAAACTCTCACACGCACAAAGTCTTCATCACCCAGCCATACCTGTGGGCACTCACACCCACACAGTCACTCCCCAAAGAGATAAGACACCAGACTAACATAGTAGATGGCCACATATCCATTTATTATAGTAGGTCCCCATCAATCTGGCTCTGCCGAGTGCAGCAGCTTGAAGGAGACTATAATGCTAGCATACATGAGAAGACATGATGTTAGTTACCATGAAGCCAAGAGGAAAGTTGAAGGTTTGACCAGCAAACATAATACTTCCTACACTTCAGCAGCAACTAACTACACTTCCAGTGCAAACGGCATCAGTCATGAAATTGCAGCTAAGGATAAAGAAATTGCAGAATTAAAGGAAACTGTTAAGGAATTAATGAGTCAAATCAAAGAATTGAAAAATACAATTCAACAAATGGCTGAATCAACCCAGCAAAAGCAGCAGCATCATAAGGAGGATGATTCCAAAACACAGTCTGGATCGCACCTTTTCGTCCAGGCGGCTCCTGCTAGGACTTCGTCTGGTGTTTGGTCTGCTTCTCGAAGTAGATCATCCTCCACCGGGCGTCTCCCTGGCAGCGAGACGCAGGACATGGAGGCTACTGTCTCCAAAAATACCCATGGAAGGCCCCTGGGTAGCGAGGGAGAGGAGGACGAACCTCCCTCCCAGAAAAAGAAAATTAAAACTGGCGGACAAGGCATTTCCAAACCCCATAAAACGTAATCATCGCGTTAACCATTATACAATGGAACTGTCGAAGTATTAGATCTAAAGTAAATGACCTCAGATTATTAGCCTCGTCCTATGCTCCCGATATTATAGTCTTACAAGAAACACACTTAAACAACCTCGTCTGTGACGAGGTCGTATCACTGAGAAACTACCATTTGTGTCGGAAGGATCGAGAGGGTAGGGGTGGAGGCGGTGTCGCCATGTACATCCACCAAAGCCTCCCTTTTACAGAAGTGATTATTGATTCTACTTTGGAGTTTGTCGCATGCAAAGTAAAAAAAACATGTTTCTGGCTATATAGTAATTTTAGGTGATTTTAATGCTCATCATACATTACAGGGTAATACAAAAATATCAGAGGTTTGGCCCACTGTCAAAAAAAATAATAAGAACAAAACATCTATCAAAATTATAAACATTATTCACGAGGGAACAGACTTCGATTCACCGAAAGACATGGCTAATGTACTCGCCAGGCAGTTCTCTTATACAAGCAGCTCGGCAAATTACCATCCCGCTTTCCTGTCCACCAAGGAAGCCGCTGAGCTGCAACCTATTCACTTTGCCACAGGAGATGACCTTGATTATAATAAAGACCTAACAATGAATGAGCTTGTCCGAGCCCTAGAAGCCCGTAGAGGAACATCCCCGGGCCCCGATGAGATTCGATATGAGATGATGAAGCATCTTAATCATGATGACATGATTAAGTTGCTAGAAGTGTACAATGAAATTTGGAGAAGCCACACTTTTCCAAACTCATGGCACTTCGCCCACATCATTCCTGTATTGAAAGGAGGGGGTAATCCCAGATCTGCCATCTCCTACCGACCAATTGCGTTGACAAGTTGCTTATGCAAGGTCATGGAAAGAATTGTTAACAGTAGGCTATTGCATTTTTTATATAGCAGTAATTTACTAGTTGACGAGCAGTGCGGCTTCCGAAAGGGACGCCAAACTCTCGATCAACTAGTAAAGCTGGACAGTCATATTCAAGAGGCAATTGCCAAAAAAGATTTTTGATTTCAGTATTTTTAGATATAGAAAAAGCCTACGACATGACATGGCGATATTAAGTTTTCCATAAGAAAGAGTATTGGGGTAATTTTTTCACATAGAAAGATACCAAATATCAGACTAACTTTAGATAACCACCCAATACCTATTCAAAATTCTGCTAGATTTCTTGGTCTACTCTTTGATTGTAGACTTAATTGGGAAGACCACATTGGTCAGTTAAAGAATAAATGTGGAAAAGGATTACATTTTTTTAAAGTGCATTTCTGGAAATAAATGGGGAACTGATAGAAAGTTTTTGCTAATATATAAAGCCCTGGTTAGGTCTAGAGTAGATTGTGGGTCAATCGTGTATGGCTCGGCATCAAACTCGACTCTAAAAGGATTGAATGCTGTGCAGAATGCTTGTTTACGTGTGTATCTTGGAGCCCTGAAGTGCACTCGGATCGAGCGTCTTGAGGTGGAGTCAGGAGTACCTCCTCTCCGACTCAGACGCGGCCAATTAGCCCTGACCTATGCCGCTAAGGTGGCTCGATACCCGAGCCATCCCAATGGCAATGGAGGCATTAGGCCCTTTGCCACAAGTCTCCACGACCTCGTCGAGGAAGTCTGTATAGATCTCTCTACTATTGATACCCTGGTTCAGTCAAATATAGCGCCATAGGAAACACCCAATTTTTCCATCATGGAAGCTTGGCTTCCATCAGCCAAGGCCATGGCGCCGGAGGGTGAGGTACGCCATCGGTTCAGAGAGATCCTCATTAAGCATTTATCCTTTTTTCATATATATACCGACGGCTCCAAGACAAATGAGGGTGTGGTTGCGGGTGTATGGTCGACTGAATGTCAATTGAAGTCTTGCCGAACTTTTTGCCATTGATAAAGCTATCGATTTTACACTATCGACGACCCACGATAGAATAGTTATTTTTCAGATTCATTAAGTTCACTTAAAGCTATTAAATCCTTAGAAACCACTAAAAATTAACTGCTGGGTAATATCATTCGTAAGTTACACGGTGCAAACAAATCAATCAAGCTAATATGGGTACCAGGCCACTCTGGTATCCATGGCAATGAACAGGCTGACTAATTAGCCGGGTCAACTGACGATCTGGACATTACCATAATTCGTACAGATCTCAGGTGTTTTGTGTCTCTTATAAAAGCAAAAATACATCTCCTGTGGCAAAGTGAGTGGACCAACCTCCAAATAAACCACAAACACAAAACCACAATAGAACCGTGGTTTACATCATACAGAAGAGAACGAAGGGAGGAGGTGGTGTTGGCCCGCCTTAGGGTCAACGCAACAAGATTAACCCACCTCACTCCCTACATTGAGAAGACCTTCCCTCCACAATGCCCTGACTGCAACATCAACCTTACAATAGACCACATATTAACAACTTGCCATAAATACAACAACAATAGAATACCACTCAAAAATTACTTCCAAATCAAAAACATAGAATTTACCACATCAAACCTTTTAACAGATGATGAAAAAACAATAAATAAAGTAATTGCTTTTCTAAGGGAGACAAAACTTTATGACCTTATATAGATTGATAGAATGAATAGGATCCATTGGCTTAATAACCTTGACCATGTGCCGCTGGTTGATAGGCAAGAAAAAAAAAAATATGTATATATAAAATGAATAAATAAATAAATAAAAAAAATACTGTTATTGTCGGTATTGATGTTATGAGTATCAGATTGTTATAATCTCGGTAACATTTAAGACAATGAAATAATGCAAAAGACCCTTTCCAAAAGTCGAGGAAAGGGGTAAATAGGTGAGATGGGTAGGATTAATAATTGATACCTTGGTGACTAAGCACTTGTAAAGCCATCTATATGTAAATACAATAAATAAATTTGTATTGCAGTGGGCATGGCATGTATTCTTGCCATCCGTGCCGATTGTGTTAATACTGATAAACATAATCGAAATCAAGATTTTATTCCCTTCTTATGCCCCCGAAAATAGTAGTAATAATAATAAGTAAATAAGTAAATAAATAATAAATAAATAAAACGAGATTTACTGCTCTGAATTTGTGCCTGATCGTCTCTTCATGAAGAGTAAATAGAAGGAGCGACAGATGGACAGGCGGACAGACGGACAAAGAGAGAAAGAGAAACAAAGAAAGAGAAAAATCAGAAAGCTCAAAAAGGAAATACTTATCGCACAGGGATAATTAACCCCAGTTTTGAAGGCCATCGATATACACGCATGCTTTTTAACTTAAAACATCTTGGTGAGAAAACTTATCTATTTCGGGTGTAAATAATCGGACTGATTTTTTCCAAGACTTTAAAAAATAATCTCTTTTTTCCTCTTCCCACGGTAATCCTTAATTTTTTTTTCAGATTTTTCCCACCAAAATCTTTAATCTTTTCTCACGATCATCTTTAATTGACTTTCATGATTTTTCTTTTAATTGAATGGATTTCCTTATAGACAAAGATCCCTTTGTTCATTGCGTAGAGTGAAGGTAAAAATATAGAAATTGAAAAAAAAAATAATGGTATTAAGACAAAGAAAGAAGAACAGGAAGAAAAAGAAAGATAAGAAGAAGAGGGAAAGGAAGAGACAAAGAAAGAGGAAGAAGAAAAAGTGGAAAAGAAAGTAAGAGAAAGAGGAAGAGACGAAGACGAAGAGGAGGAAGCCGCAGCCGCAGAGCCTTCCCATGTGCAAGCGATTCTTGGCCAAGTCTTGAGGGAAAGTAAAGAGTTCCGAGACAGCGGCGTTTCTTCTCGCCCCGTATTTGTCGGCATAAAAACTCGATAAGTTGAAGTTGGCGAGACTTCCTGTTCCTCTGCTGTTGCGAACACGGCCGACGTCGCTCAGACCGGATGTTATCCCCCCCCCCCTCCTTTTTTTCGGTCTCTGCCTCTCCCTCTCTTTCTCTCTTTCTCTCTTTCTCTCTTTCCCTCTTTCTCTCTTTCCCTCTCACTCCCTCTCCCCCCCTCCTCTCTCTCTCATTTGTTTTTTCCGTTGCCTTCTCTTTTTGCACGGGAAATGTTGCAGACTCATGTGGGTCGACTGTTTCTTGGTGGCGTCGAGAGAGTGAACTTCGAAGTCAAACTCAGGACCACGGAAGCATGCACTGAGGATCGGTGTAATGTGATGTTAAAGATAAGCTTTTTTTTTTTTTTCTTGCGAATTCAACGTGGATTAAGTTGGCAGATAAATTTTGTATTTTGTAAGTTGAACAGGAGTCTTAGCCTTGAAGAATTAAGCTTCTGGGATAATTCGACATTAGCTGAACTTATTACTCACCAAGTAATTAGTGATTAAGCTTATGGGTAATTCGTCATTCATTAAGATTTTATGGGTAATTCTATCGGCCTTATCTATCGGCATTATCGGTTCTCTGAGGGAAACCTCAAAGCCGCTGTTATCAATAGCTTCAGTGACTTGTTAGTGTCTATGGGACGGTACACGGCGTGTGTGTGGCTTATTTACACACATATATATTCATCATGCCTGAAGACCGGACCCAACTATTTTATTTTTTACTTACTTACCTACCTTATTTATTAATGAATTTATTTTCAGTTACCATTTTAATCATAGCTTGTGGTGAATCCCAAACCCCCAATAGTTGATTTCTGTTTAGATTTAGCTAACCTTTTGCTAAGACAGGGACCCTTTGATTTTTATGTCTTTGCAAAGTGCCATCGCATTTCTTCCCTTTATAGACCTCTTAGTATTTTCCTTTTCCAATCGTCATTCGTTTTATATTTCTGGTAGCCTTTGACGTTTGATTATCCTAGTCTGTGATCCCACGCACGTTCTCTCCACCTGGTTTTCTTTAATCTCTCCTTTAATCAAGATCCTAAGGCCTAGGGGGCGTCAATGCACCCCCACCCCCCTCTTCCAAGACTCTGTTTGCCCCCCGCTAGGTCTGGGTTATTACTCTTATCATCATTATTACTGTTATCATTATTGTTGTTACTATTATCGTTTTGGTTACGATAACAAAAACACAGAAATGGAATTCCACTTGCCTTTTGGAAGATTAATAAATATAAAAAAGAAGAAATCATTGCCTTTCATTTATCTACAGAAGTCTGGAAAAAGAAAATTGCACTGGCTTTTATATCGAATTCATAATATTTGCTTCTGAAACAAAATCTGAGAATTGCAATTGATCAGCAATGTTTATCCTATTATTTGCACAAATATAGTTTGTGATTATACTTCTATCTTACTTAGAAGATATTTCGTTGTTGTTACTATATATCGTTTCCATCTGTATAACTAATAAAACAGTTGA
>NC_061819.1:22025663-22028163 GCF_019202785.1 Penaeus chinensis | reverse complement strand
ACCCACGAAGAACACACGAAAGAACATGACAACAAACTCGGGGAAAAGGCGTCTGTTCCTCATCAGTCAGAGGGTGTTATAGCAAGGCATGAAGAACATTTGCCAGATGTTGAAGCACGGGGTTATTACAGGGGAAGAACAGGGGGGGGGGGTGGAATTAAGATGGGGGGGTGGAAGGGGGAGGGGGAGCGAGGGGAGAGAGGAGAGGGAGAGGAGAGTTGGAAAGAGAGAAGGGAGGGAGAATGAGAGAAAGGGGAGAGAGAGGAGAGTTGGAGAGAGGGGAAGGAGATAGAATGAGTTAAGGAAAGGGGCGAAAAGGGAAAGATGGGAGAATGAGAGAAAGAGGACGAAGAGGAGAGTTGGAAAGAAGGGGAGGAGGGAGGATGGAAGAGAAGAAGAGGAAAGAACAGGAGAATGAAAAAAAAGAGAGAAAGGGCAGGAGGGAAAAGTAAATATAGGGGGAGTGGGGAAAGTGAAAGAAAAAATAAGGGACAATGAAGGGAGAGAATAAGTAAGAGTGAAAAAGAAGATAAACGAAGTGTTATAGGGAGGGCGGCGTAAATCAGGAATGGAGGAAAGGGGAAAGAGAAAATATGATAAGAGACACAGAAAACATTCCAAAAATAGGAAGAAAAAAAAACACGAGGGGAAGGAGAGAGATAAAAAACGAGAGAAAGTAGAAAGCAAAGGGGGTACAGAGAGAACGGAAAACAAGAGAGAGGAAAAAGAGGAGAAAGGCGACAGAGTAGACGAGGGAAGAGGAGTGAGGTTGGTTAGGACATGAAGTAGGAAGAGGGAGACGGGAAAAGAGAAGAGTAAAGAGAGGGAGAGGGAGAGGGAGAGGGAAAAGAAAAAAAGAGGAAGACGGAGAGGGAAAAAGGAGAAGAGGAGGAATAGGGAGAGGGGAAAGGGGAGAAAGGAGAGGGAGAGGGAAGAGGAGAAGAGGAGAGAGAGAGATAAGGAGAAAAAGAAGAGGATGAAGGGAAGAAAGGGGAGAGAAAGGGGGCCGAGAAAACGAGGGGGAGGGGGGGGGGGCAAAAGAAGAAGAGAGGTACACGAGGGAAGAAGAGGGAAATATGGAAAGCGAGAAAAAGGAAGAAGAGAAAAACGAGAAGGGTGAAGGGGGAAGGGGAAGGGTTGGAGGGTAGGTAGTAATCAAAGCTCCATAAACAAGATTTGTTGACACACAGGCGAACCGAAGGTCAACTCGGGCACAGGGCCGGAGAGGTCATTAGGGAAGGGAAAAAAGGTCGGCTCTTTCATTATTCAGAAACGACCATAATATTAAGTGCTATCAGCGCTTTGATCTGCCACTGTCTTTTATTCGGCCCCTTCGCCCCTAATTCTCCTTTGTCATCACTCGTTTTTTGTCACTGTTTGCCGAGTCAATCAAAGAGTGATTTCTCCTGCTTCGTCTCTATGCATATGTTACGCTTGTCCCCGAGTGAGCGTGGGGGAGTTTGCGCCGCCCGCCCGCCCGCGCCCTCTCCCCTCCGCGAGCACACAGGCACTCACCATGACACGCACGAGCACGCACTTTACATATGTATGTCTGTAAACACGCGAGTGAGTGTATAGGTGTGTAAACAACGAGACATATGTATGTATATGTATATATATATATATATATATATATATATATATATATATATATATATATATATATATATATATATACACACACACACACACACACACATGTGTGTATGTATATATATATATATATATATATATATATATATATATATATATATATATATATATATATATACATATACACACACACACACACACACACACACACACACACACACGCATATGCATGCATATATGTACCACACACATGCACACCCACCCACACTCGCGCACGCTTGGGTTTGCAAACTATTTGTTGACGTTTGTTTGCAGTCTCTCTAACGATTCTTTCAAATTAATCTATATTTCCTTGTTCATTATGTCATTTCATCCATAATATCGACTTGTCAATCTGCTATCACCGTAATTCCCATTCGCCTTGGTCTTCATTTCCTCTATTCCCTTCTCCCTTTCCCTCCCCTTTCCTTTCTTCCATCCCCCTTCTTTCCCTTGCTCCTTCCTATCCCTCTCTTCCCCATCCCTTCCCCGCCCACTAATCCTTTTTCTCTTCCTTCGCATAGACTTCCCTGCCAATCCTCTCCCTTTTTCTTCCCTTGCTTCCCCCTTCTCATCCCTTCCCTACCTTCCCTTGCCCCTCCTTTTCCCCTTCCTCTCCCCAACCCTCCTTTCTCTCGTCCCCCCTCCCATCTCTTTCTTTCTCTTGGCCCCTCCCTCCTCTCCTTTGCCTCTCTTCTCTACCCTTCCTTCCTTCCCGTTGCCTCTCCCCACCCCTCTCTTTCTCCTTCCGTTCCTTGTTTCTCCCGTTCCCTCCTTTTCCCCTACTTTCCCTTGCCCCTTTCTTCTCTTTCCCTCTGCCCCTCCTTTCGCTTACCTTTCCTCGTCCTCCCTTTGAACCTCCCTTCTT
>NC_061819.1:22012561-22020563 GCF_019202785.1 Penaeus chinensis | reverse complement strand
GGATCCGAGGTAACATAGTCCAAGACGTGACTGCTTCGTGTCAAAAGTTGCCGTCAAGGTCTTTGGAAAGAGCAAGAGATTGAAGCACGGTCGTTGTCTATCGCGCGTCTGGCCTCACTCTGACCCGCGGGAACTAAGCCATGATCCTGGGACCGTATAAGCTGACCTTGTACAGACATTCACAATAATCTTGTCAAACTTGTCTCGAATTCCATTTCAAAGTTTTTAGGTGAGGAGGCTTTCGAAGCTTTATTCGCGATGCACCTAAGAGGTTTTCGAAGCTTCATTCACGATGTGACTTCTGTCTGTGACTGTACCTACATAATCTACATCCACACACAACAGGAATGTGGAAAAGGTGGAAGGATTAAAAGAAAGAAATAATAGCATGAGAGTAAGGGAAGAGACAGATCTATATGACTGAAGGAAAACTGTATAAGAGAGAGAGAGAGAGAGAGAGAGAGAGAGAGAGAGAGAGAGAGAGAGAGAGAGAGAGAGAGAGAGAGAGAGAGAGAGAGAGAGAGAGAGAGAATGAAAATTTCGTAGAAAGAAAGAGGTAAAGTCTAATGAGAATTTATAAACCTATATTAACTAAATGATTTGCTAATTTACCCAATCAGTCTCTTTCATTATATTCTGACTGATATACTGATATCTTTAAACGAGTTACACCTGAAGAGAGCGTAGACAAACAAAAACATATATACCCACATGTATATTTCATGAAGACATAATCAAGACTGCTTTGTTTCACGTAAGCCTTTGACAGTTTCTTGAGGAAGGAGGGAGAGGGGAGGGGAGGGCAATGAGATGGGAAGGGGGGGGGAAAGAAGTGGGAAGGGGGGGTGGTCAAAGAAGTGGTAAGGGGGGGCAAAGTGGGAAGGAGGGGCAAAGAGGTGGGAAGGAGGGGGGGGGGGAAGAAGTGGCAGGAGGAGGCAAAGAGGTGGGAAGGGGGCGGAGGACAAAGAAGTGGGAGGTGGGGGGCAAAGAGGTGGGAAAGAGGGGAGGGCAAATCGGTTGGAAGGGGGGCAAAAAAGTGGGAAGGGGGGGGTGGCAAAGAGGTGGGAAGGGGGTGGCAAAGAGGGGGGAAGGGGAGGGGGGAAGAGGTGGGAAGGAGGGGATGATGAGACGAGGGGAGGGAGGGGGGGAGTGCAGATGTGGTCGGCCACGAGAATCCACCAATAATTCTTTCTATTTACGGGTCTTCTTAGGGGGTATCCATAGTAATAACCACTTTAGATGTTCTTTATCATATATCTAATGAAACAGCGGTGGACTATAATGATTTTAGCCTCACTTGACAAAGGAAAATGTCACGCAAGGATTGATGCTTATCATTATTTTATATTCAATATTGAAAGGGATGTTTACTCGTAGTTTTACATGATCATTGCTTGTGGATACATGATACTTACCAGAAACGTAGAAAAGAGTGATCGATACTCTGATCTTAATACTATATCTCCATCTATACAGGTTCTACGCAAAAAAAACTCCGACATACACATATACGTACGCACACACACACACACACACACACACACACACACACACACACACACACACACACACACACATATATATATATATATATATATATATATATATATATATATATTTATATATTTACTCACCTAAAGTACTTATGCATATTAGATGCCATGGAAAGCGCAGACGCTAGCAGTAAACATGAAAATGTCACAAACAGACTTCAGTGCAAAATGACATATCATGGCAACGCATTGACGACTATTTTGTTACCTTTTAAACGTAATCCGATTTCAGCAACAGCAAACCTTCCCTTTGTCAACCGTGAGCCTGATCCCCGGGCATTACGCAAGAAAAAGGATTCACATGATAAACGCTTCATCATTCTTATAAAAAAGAGAGGGTAGCTAGCAGCTGCCACGAGTTTTCGAATAGCTGAACGTGTTTGTCCCTTAATTCAATCTAATAACGTCATTTACACTAAGAGAAAAAAAAAAAAAAAAAAAAAAAAAAAAAAAAAAAAAAAAAAAAAAAAAAAAAAATATATATATATATATATATATATATATATATATATATATATATATATATATATATATATATATATATATATATATGTACGGAATATAAGCGCGTCTTTCGTAATCCCAAAACTACTGAAGGAAAACCAGAATCTGAGAGATTAATCACGGTTCATGCACCGGGAGTACATGCTTCAGGATATCAACAAGTAATCCTTTTCAATTTACTACTACTTTTGCCAGCTTGGGACTTCAAGAGCGCTATATTTAGAAACCGACCTTGGAAATACGTGTGACCTGGTGCCGTGTCCTGATGATCGACTTGAGATGCGAAAAGAAGGTGGTAGGAGTAATTTATACATATATTTAAAGTATGTAGGGTCTTTGATTAATGAAAGGTGGTGGGGAACATGTTACTGTAGATATTAAAATTTAAAAAAATAATAAGAAGAAAGAACTGTGAATAAATAAATAAAACATATGGTAAGTTTTATAGGGGCTGCAACTACTGCTATTGTTAGCGATGAAACGGTTAAATTGCTTTTTAATCTTTTATGCAGATGGAAACACTAGCGTGACATAAAAAAAAAATTATATAAAAGACACCCTTTCTTATTTGGCTGCCTGTGTTGTTCGTTATTACCATAATGAAATTGGATATTCATAACCTTGAGCACAACTTGGTATAATATGAATGACTTTTTAGGCAAATATTACGGCACTGAAATCAAAGGAATAATAATTAATTGGTACTGAATATGGATGCTGTTACGCCCTTTCATCTCTGATAGATTAGTTTCGAAAATTCTCTAAGTCGAAGCAATTCGCCAAAAGTTGTTAAAAGTAAACATACCTCCTATGATTTGTACTATACAAAGCGTTTCTTAACTACAAAGAAACACGTTCTTTGCAAAGCGTGACTTCAGTACAGCACAACCCGAATATAAAACGCTGGTGTCCGCTTTCTTTTCGCATTGACAGGAAGTGATTGTTTTCTAGTTATATCTGAGATTTATACATTCTTGATAAGGTTCACCCTTCCGCTAACTTCCATAAACTTACTTCTGAGAATTCCTGGATAACCTTACCCCTAGCGTGCTTTTGTTTCAGACCAGTGCAAATCACTATTGTGTAAAATTGAATACAGGCCTATGCGAAAGTCTCTAGGTAAGAGACACACACAAACACACACACACACAAATATATATGGATAATTTTAGATTTATCTCCCATAGTAACATTTAAACATTTTTTTTATTTATTTTTTTTAATGCGGAAAACGTGTTAGTGTGTGCCATAACTGTTATTATGAAAATAAAATATACTGGCTTACATGCCTTGCTGAGTATTGCTGATGTTGAGCGTTTGATAATATTACATTTCTAGGCAATTTTTGTATTCCGTTGCATGATGCACAAATATAACCGTTATAACGAGTAACGCTTCTATATTTCATGATGCGCTGTTAAAAAAAAAAAAAAAAAAAAGCATACGCAGTCGACTATATATTTTTTAACTGAAAAATCAAACATACATAATTACTCAAACACGCAAACAGATAAAGGATAATGCACACACAAAAAAGGCTCACACACACACACACACGCACACGCACACGCACACGCACACGCACACGCACACGCACACGCACACGCACACGCACACGCACGCACACACACACACACACACACACACACACACATATATGTTTATATAGATAGATAGACAGATAGTTGTACAGACAGATAGGTAGGTAGGTAGGTAGACAGATAGATGGATATACACACCACACACATCTATATCTATCTATCTATCTATAATTTGATCTTGTTATCATTTTCACCATGTTTTTTATTGGAGCTAGCATTCAGTCACAGCATTAAAAGCAAACATATCCCCACGAAACAGACGCAGTAAATATATACATATAAAAAAACACTCCACTTTCATCTCCGTCCTACCCCTCCCCCTCCCCTCCCATTCACCCCCCCCCCCACTTTCCCTCGGAGCCGGAACCCCGGTAAGCAATTACCATAACACCTGAGCGTCCGGGCATGTGTCGTGACGTTGAAGTGACACCCAAGTGACATGCCCGTGACATGCGGATGTACTACACGACTCTCTGTCTCTGTATTTCTGTCTCTGTCTCTCTGTGTCTATGTGTCTCTGTCTTTCTGTCCCTATCCCTATCTTTGTCTCTGTATCTGTCTCTGTCTCTTTATCTCTCTCTCTCTCTCTCTCTCTTTATATCTCTATCTCTATCTCTATCTCTCTCACTCTCTCTCTCTCTCTCTCTCTCTCTCTCTCTCTCTCTCTCTCTCTCTCTCTCTCTCTCTCACTTACTCACTCACTCACTCACTTACTCACTCTCTCTCTCTCTCTCTCTTTCTTTCTCTTTCTCTTTTTCTCTTTCTCTTTCCCTTTCCCTCTCCCTCTCCCTCTCTCGTACGAGTATCTGTAGATACATATTTATACGGTTTCTAACTATCTCTAGTGTTTCTTAGAGGTAATACGAAACCGACATGGATTTTTAATACCCCTCCTTCTTTTTTTACCTCAATCTTGTTCATGCCTGTAAATACAACATCTAACTAAATTCGCTCCTCCATGTTAAACAATAATAATAATAATAAAAAAAGGAAAAAAAAAAAATAATAATCGGGAGTGATTAACCCTTTCATTCTACGGCACTGACTTGTATAGCTTACATGACTGATATCCAGGTTAGTCAGGTGATCGTCCGGGATTTTCCTTGGACATCGATGTCATCAGGAATTTCCTGTAGTGTGCATGATTATTATTATTATTATTAGTAGTAGTAGTAGTAGTAATAGTAGTAGTAGTAGTAGTAGTAGTAGTAGTAGTAGTAGTAGTAGTAGTAGTAGTATTAGCTTGGTATATTTGCATGTGCGAAAAAGCATTTGTTCTGGAGTGTGTGGATCAATTTTGTCTTACTTTCCTTGATTTGCTTTGTGTTTTCCTCTCTGTCACTGTCCCTGTCTCTGTCTCTGTCTCTGTCTCTGTCTCTGTCTCCGTCCCTGTCCCTGTCCCTGTCCCTGTCCCTGTCCCTGTCCCTGTCCCTGTCCCTGTCTCTGTCTCTGTCTCTGTCTCTGTCTCTGTCTCTGTCTCTGTCCCTGTCCCTGCCCCTGCCCCTGTCTCTGTCTCTGTCTCTGTCTCTGTCTCTGTCCCTGTCCCTGTCCCTGCCCCTGTCTCTGTCTCTGTCTCTGTCTCTGTCCCTGTCCCTGTCCCTGCCCCTGTCTCTGTCTCTGTCTCTGTCCCTGTCCCTGTCTCTGTCTCTGTCTCTGTCCCTGTCCCTGCCCCTGTCCCTGCCCCTGTCTCTGTCTCTGTCTCTGTCCCTGTCCCTGCCCCTGTCTCTGTCTCTGTCCCTGTCCCTGCCCCTGTCTCTGTCTCTGTCTCTGTCCCTGTCCCTGTCTCTGTCTCTGTCCCTGTCCCTGCCCCTGTCTCTGTCTCTGTCTCTGTCTCTGTCCCTGTCCCTGTCCCTGTCCCTGTCTCTGTCTCTGTCTCTGTCTCTGTCTCTCTCCCTGTCCCTGTCCCTGCCCCTGTCTCTGTCTCTGTCTCTGTCTCTGTCCCTGCCCCTGCCCCTGTCCCTGTCTCTGTCTCTGTCTTTGTCTCTGTCCCTGTCCCTGCCCCTGTCCCTGTCTCTGTCTCTGTCTCTGTCTCTGTCTCTGTCCCTGTCCCTGCCCCTGTCCCTGTCTCTGTCTCTGTCTTTGTCTGTGTCTAAGCCCCGCTCTCCCTGGATAATCACAGATGCCGTCGTGGCAGCAGACTTTCTTTTTCTCCGATCTTTTCATCTTTCGACAAATAACAGACAGCTCATTTTTGGAATACACGAAGAAACACAAACCAAGAAACAAAACACAAAAAAAGGAGCAAGAGTAACTTCTTCATTTATTCATTTATTTATTGTTTACGTGTTTATTGCCAGTCCCTTCGTCGTCTTTGAAAAATATATATATAATTTCCTCACATTTTGCTGAAATGTCTAATTGCGAAAGGCAGTGCGTCATGGTGCTATTGTCTCCCTGGGAAATACAAGAGCGCAAACAGGTACAGAACATGTTAGAGACGGGATTGGCGCGGAAAGGTCACATTGGCGGAAACGGATTTCTGTAGAGAGAATGCGGTGACGGAAACTTCACGCCCACAGTGGAAAAGATGTGACTCGTGAAGCGTTTAGGATCCCGTGAGCTTTATTACATGTTAAGCCTCTTCCTGTCTCCCTCTCTCCTCCTTCATTATCTGTGTCTCTGTCTCTCCGTGTCTATCCCTCTGTCTCACTGTCTCTCTCGGGTTCTCACCCCCTCTCTCGCTCTCTCTCTCTCTCTCTCTCGCTCTCGCTCTCGCTCTCTATCTCGCTCTCTCTCTCGCTCTCTCTCTCTCTCTCTCTCTCTCTCTCTCTCTCTCTCTCTCTCTCTCTCTCTCTCTCTCTCTCTCTCTCTCTCTCTCTCTCTCTCTTTCTGTCCCTCCCCCCCTCCCTCCTCTACTCTCTTACTCTCTCTCACACACACACACACACACACACACACACACACACACGCGCGCGCACACACACACACACACACACGACCGGATTCCCCACAGTACAACAACAGAGCCCAGGAAGCCTCGGGCCTCTCTCCCTCCCATTCGCCTTCCCCCAAGACGCCTTTCTTCTTCCTCTCTTCCTCTTCCGTCTGCGTGGTTACTCTATTACCTCCGTCGCCACTAGATCCGTCTAATTTCCCTCCCTTCCCGATTGCTCTTCCTTCCTTATTTCGTCTTGAAAAAATATATCGCTACTTTTGTCTCGTTCTTTATTTTTTTCCCCAAGGAAATACTGTTTTTTTTTTTTTTTTTTTTTTTTTTGTATTTAATTCCTTAGTACTCGTAACTGTTGATGGCAATGGAGGGGGGGGGGGGGTAGGGGTAAGAGGGAAAGGCAAAGGAAGGGGAAGAGGGAAGGAGGAAAGGGAAAGGGAGACTTAAAAAACAAAAATACAAAGAAAAAGAAACACCTCCATAGAAAAAAAGAGTAATGAAACAAACAAACAAAAGCAAACAAACAACAACAAACAAACAAAACAAGAATAACCAATTAAAAAAAAAAAAAACAAACAGAAACAGACCCACACGAAAGAGAGAAACGGAGGAAAACCCGGACCTCCTCTCCCAGACCCGCCCTTAGAGCTGGCACGTCACGATAGATTCCGATAGAGCTGGCATGTCACGATAGATTCCGAGAGACGGAGGAGGAGGAGGAGGAGGAGGAGGAGGAGGAGGAGGAGGAGGAGGAGGAGGAGGAGGAGGAGGAGAAGAAGAAGAAGAAGCAGAAGAAGAAGAAGAAGAAGAAGAAGAAGGTGAAGAAGAAGGTGAAGAAGAAGAAAAGGGAGAAGGAGAAGGAGAAGGAGATGGTGAATGAAAACTTTTTTTTTTTTTTTTTTTTTTTTTTTTTTTTATTCCGAATCTCGGTCGAGCCTTCGCAATGTGTCCCAAAACAGACTTGAAGAGTATATTTACGTACAAGGATTGAGGACAAGGATGCTGATGAATTTGATGATGGCAGTTATAGAAACGTCAATAAGAGTAACAACAGTAACCACAACAGTAATAAGAATGATGATAATAATGTTAATGATTATGATAGTAATGGAGGGTAACGATAATATATGTGACAATTATAATGCAAATGATACTATCAAAATAATAATAATAAAAAGAATACTAAGAATAATAAGAATAAGAATAAGAACAAGAACAAGAACAAGAATAATAATGATAACAATAATATTGATAATGGGAATAATAATGATAATGATAATACTAATGATGATGATGATGATGATGATGATGATGATGATGATGATGATGATGATGATGATGATGATGATGATGATGATGATGATGATGATGATAATAATAATAATACTAATGATGATTATGATTATGATGATGATGATGATGATGATGATGATGATGATGATGATGATGATGAT
>NC_061819.1:22000061-22002561 GCF_019202785.1 Penaeus chinensis | reverse complement strand
GAGAGAGAGAAGGAGGGGGGGGAGGCTGAAGAGCAAGGAGAGATAGGAGCGAATACGAGGAAGAAAGGGACAGGGAAGATGAAGAAGAAAAAAAGAAAGAGAGCAACGAAAGAAGGGAATTAAAAAGTGAGAAGGGAGGGAAAGAGGAAAGAGGAGAAAAAAAAAAGTGAAAAGGAGAAACAGAGGGGAGAAGGAGAGAGGTAAGAAGGGAAAATGGGGAAGAAAGAAAGAGAGAAAAAGAATGAAAAATAGAGAAAGAGGGCGAACAGGTCACTAATAACAGAATGATAATTGCAATAATAATAATGATAATGACAATGGCAATAATGACCTCGATAACAGCAATAACGAACATGTGGCTGATAATGACAATTATCATAATACTGATAAGAACAGTGATACATGAACAATGCCAATAATGAGGACAATTAGTGATAACCTTGATAATGATAGTGGGACGATAATTCGGGTGTGACAACGATACTGATAATAACGACAGCAGCAATGATAGTGATAATACACACGTTAGGAGGACAGGTAGGGTTTATCATGATGGCAGAACGGTATTGAGTTTAGTTAAAGTAAATAAGAAAAAAAAAAAAAAAATATATATATATATATTTGCGTTAATTACCTTTACGAAACTCAATACTGTTCTATATATATATGAACTATTTTGACTCACTCTTGGATGACGTGAAGAATTTGGAAATAAATGCATACTTAAAGTTTGTTTACGAATGACGAGCAATATTTACAAATTTTGAGGAATATTTTACCAAATTAAAATCGGCTTATTTGCACTAAGAACGCAGCATTTGGCAACTTGTAGACTGTGTGTGTGTGTATGTGTGTGTATGTGTGTGTATGTGTGTGTGTGTGTGTGTGTGTGTGTGTGTGTGTGTGTGTGTGTGTGTGTGTGTGTGTGTGTGTGTGTGTGTGTGCGCGCGTGCGTGCGTGCGTACTAATATAGCAACTTTCTTTATATGCTTTAAGCCTATACGCGATGGATAACACTGAAACAATTTAAACAGCAGTAATAACGATAACAAACGAATAACAACAACGATAACAAAACTACCAACGATATCAGGTAACAACGCAACAGACTAAAAACAAAAGAAAATCGGCCTCAACCTACGGCCTTCATTACCGGCGCATCGCTGTTCCGCGCGAATGGCTTCTCTCTGCCAATCAAACGAGTCTCCACTTCTTAACTACTTAAACGAGTTTCCTCCACTGATTGTAAAACTTAATTGCATCTCTCACTGCCCCCCCCCCCTATACACAATCCTTTCCCTCCCCCCCATTCCCCTTTTTCTGTATGCCTTCATCACTTTTCTACCCCCTTTCTGTCTCTTTCCTTTCTTACTCTGTGCTCTCTTTTTCTTGTGTTCTATTTCTCCTCCTCCTCCTCTTCCTCTCTTTCTCCGTCTTTCTCCCGTTCCCCTCCTTCCATACTATTCCCTTTTCCTTCACCCTTTCTCCTCTTTATTCACCCTTTCTTCCTTCATCCTTCATCTCCTTCCTTCTTGTGTCCTGTTCTACTCTCTCCCCCTCCTTCTCCTTCAGCCTTTCTCTCTCCTCCTCCTCCCCTCTCCCCCTTTCTCTCTCCCTTTCTTGCCACTTCAATGGGACGTCACATATGGCCGATACTTGACGTTGCTTATGATTTCGGAATGAGAGTGAGAGAAGAGAGTGGAATTGGGTAAACTGATTAATTGGGGGAGGATGGGCGGAATAGGATGGGTGAGTGGGTGGAGATGGAAGGAAGGCGGGGGGGGGGGGGGGGGGACTAAGGCTGAATCGAGTGAAGTAGAATATGTATGCATGTATATATATGTGTGTGTGCATGTATATATATATATATACATATATATGAATATATATGTATATATATATACATATACATATATATACATACTGTACACACCCACACACGCGCACACAGACACACACACACACACACACACACACATATATATATATACATGACTTTGCAACATGACAGTCTTGCACACATAGGAACAGCCTCCCTCCCCCCTTTTTCCTTATTATAACCCCCCCCCCCCCCTGCACGCCCTTGCCCCATTCCCTCGTGGGGTTTGTTAACTAGCGGCCGCCCGCCAACAGCAAGGGAAGTCCTTAATGAACAGCTCGCCAGGAAGTTTACAACAAGTTACCTGAATGAGAAGAAGGAAGGGGAGGGAGAGGGGACACGGAAGGAGAGGGTGAGGGGAGCCAGGGGGGAGGAGAGGGGAGACGGGGGGAGAGGACGCGGAAGGGGAAGGAGAGGGGAGACGGGGGGGGGGGGAGAGTGAGATGGAGGGGAGAAGAGGTGGGTGTAAGTGGCGAAGGAAAAGGGTAGTCTGAGCGGCAAGGAGAGGGGAAAGAAGAAGGAGAGACGGAGTGAGGATGGGAGGGGAGATGGAGGGGGAAGGAGGGAGGGAAAATGGATGGGAGAAGGAGAGGATGGACAGAGGGAAGGGAGACGGAGAGG
>NC_061819.1:21990061-21992561 GCF_019202785.1 Penaeus chinensis | reverse complement strand
CTCCTCCCCTTTCTTCTTGCCTTTCCCTTCCTCTTCCTCTTCTACCTTCCTTTTTAACCTCCCCTTTGCATATTCATGTAACAAATATGTGTACACAAACTGACGGTTTAAATACTTTAGTAGTAGTAGTAGTAGTAGTATTAGAAGTAATAGTGGTAGTAGTAGTAGTAATAATAATAATAACAATGGTAATAATAATAATAATAATAATATAAACATCGCAGTCAAATGAAATATCTTCCAGGTGTAAACAGAAGCAGAATTATAATATAGATGATGATAATAGTATTAACAATGGCACTTCACTGCTTGAGACATGTAATAGCATGCCAAGACCATAGTATGTAAGAATGCACAATTCCTCCAGACACATACAATATTAAAACGAACGCAAAATAAGCAAACAGAAGAAGAAAACGATAAAAAACAAACACAAACACAAGCAACATACAACAGCGAGACACGCCGCGTGCACAACAAAGCATTAGTCATTTTGAAGTGTTTGCGTCAGTCGCCCCCCCGCCCCCCACCCGCACCCTCCCCTCCCAACCCGCCTGCTCACTCCTTACGCATCGGAGAAAAGTGAAGCGAGTCTCGACCCCGGGAACACTGAAGCAACTCGTAGCGTGTTCTTCCCTCGCCTATCGCCTCGGCCTCCGCAGCGGCTTCGTCTGTGGATTCCCCTTATGGCGTCTTCACCGGCCCGCCATATCCCCTTTTATGCTCTCGGCCTTCGTACGCAAACAAGTGTCCCTTTTAATGGTCTCTTCATGGCCCATCATGGCCCGTCATGGTAGGTTTATGACCCACTGTGGCACCACCTGCACCGGCCGTACACCGCCGGCTGATCGGGAGAAGTCGTCCGGCTGACAGGAATGAGGGGGCGAATTGAACTTTTGGTTTGTGTCTGGCTGGTGCTTGGCGTGCTTGCGTGTGTGTGTGTGTGTGAATATGCTCTCTCTCTCTCTCTCTCTCTCTCTCTCTCTCTCTCCCTCCCTCCCTCCCTCCCTCCCTCCCTCTATCTCTCTCTCTCTCTCTCTCTCTCCCTCTCCCTCTCCCTCTCTCTCTCTCTCTCTCTCTGTATGTGTGTGTGTGTGTGTGTGTAATAGATTAAGCGCTTGTGTGTCTATATTTGTATGTATCAGCGATCATGAAAACATGGATTGCACACACTTCTTAAACTCCTTGCCTTTCACACTTTTCCCCATAACTTAACACAAAACAAACATAACAGATGAAACAGATAAACAACAACAACAACAACAAAACTACACATAAATAGACGAAGCTAAAGTTCTGTGCAGTGTTGATAGAATCGGAATTTCCCTCGAGAACGAATCCTCTCTTACGATCTGTTATGAAGAACAACACTGATCTTCATAACATGGAACAGCACCTCCATTATGAACCACAGGAGTGCATGTTCATTTTTTTCTACAATGAACACGTCCTCAGTTGTTTTGTATAACCACCCTGTTAATTTTCATTGTTGTTGTCATAAGGCTTGTACAAACCTCACTACAAGCGTCCTTCTTGAATAGCCATTGCTTTGCGACTGTGTAAGAAAATCTATAAAAAAGGGAGTATAAATATCAGGGGCGCATCACAAGTTGCAAAAAGCCCCGTTGGCGCATGGGTAATGGAGGGGGGGGGGGGGGTGACGTATAGGATTGGGAGTAGACGTGATGAACTGTGAAAGGAAACTCTTGGAATGAAGTTTAACAAACATTTATATATATATATATATATATATATATATATATATATATATACACACACACACATATATAAGTGTGTATACATCACACACACGTATATAATACACATACACAAACACACACGCACGCACACACACACACACACACACACACACACACACACACACACACACACACACACACACACACACACACACACATACACACACACACACACACACACACACACACACACACACACGCGCGCGCGCGTATGAATACATTCACAATTGATCACCTGCAAAAGATCACAAGTTTTATATTGCTTTCATTCTTCATTCTGTCGGCCAGGCGGACGTACAGACGCACATAGCTCACAATTGTTATTTATTTGATTCTGTATACACGTCGGTATAAAACCAGATCAAACCGTTTTAAACTGGATCCGTCTACCCCCAGGTAGATAGAATCCCGCGGAGCCTTGCCAAGGTGGACCTCGGAGCCGCAGTCCGCCGAGTGGTTCGACGCCTTCAGTCTCGACGACAAGGAGCTCCTCGACTTCGCGTCCGAGCCCCGGCAGCCCGAGGAGGGCAAGAAAGAGGAGCAGAGGGAGAAGAAAGCCAGCAAGATGGAGAAGGAGAAGGAGGAGAGGCCTGCGCTGACCAAGAATGGCTCCGTGGTTGTCGCACACTCGCTTCGCGACGCCCGCCTCCTGCGAGGGCCTCTTCGAGCAGGAGCTCAAGGTGCACGCCAAGGAGGAACGCCCAGAAGCGGCAGTAGAAGGCCGAGGAGAACCGCGCTTA
>NC_061819.1:21985219-21989961 GCF_019202785.1 Penaeus chinensis | reverse complement strand
GGGCTTCCGGGTTGCCTAGAGGGGTTCCAGGTTGCTTCGGAGCTAGTTTGGGGGTTGGTTTGGGGTTGGTTCGGGTTGATTTTGGTTGAATCAGGGGGTTTCAGGTTGATTTAGGTTGAATCGGGGGGTTTCAGGTTGATTTAGGTTGAATCGCGGGATTTCAGGTTGATTTAGGTTGAATCGCGGGGTTTCAGGTTGATTTAGGTTGAATCGCGGGGTTTCAGGTTGATTTAGGTTGAATCGCGGGGTTTCAGGTTGATTTAGGGTGAATCAGGGGGTTTCAGGTTGCTTTAGGTTGAATCAGAGGGTTTCAGGTTGCTTTAGGTTGAATCGCGGGGTTTCAGGTTGATTTAGGTTGAATCGCGGGGTTTCAGGTTGATTTAGGGTGAATCAGGGGGTTTCAGGTTGCTTTAGGTTGAATCAGAGGGTTTCAGGTTGCTTTAGGTTGAATCAGGGGGTTTCAGGTTGCTTTAGGTTGAATCAGGGGGTTTCAGGTTGTTTTGGTTGTTTGTTCCGATAGTTTCAGGTTGGATCAGGTAGAATCAGGGGGTATGTAGGAGTGTATGTATATGTGTATATATGTATATATGTATATATGCGTATATACAGAGAAGATTTGTGTATGTTTGTGCAAGCGTGTTTATGTGTAAGAAGAAAGGTAAAAGGAGCATCTAAATTTAAAATTTTCATTATTAGTAAAACTAATCACAAATTTATTTATCTATTTTACTAATTCATGTTTTCCTATATGTTGTATATTTAGCTTAATGAGTAAGCGCTCCGAAGCCAAGGGTTGTTAAGCTGCCGGGACAGACGTGTTCAACAGTTCATGCAGAGAAGGTGTGTCAGTTGAAACGGTCATTTGTGCAACACTAAGGGTTTAGCATTTCTGTCTGTCTGTCTGTCTCCTCTCTCTCTCTTCCCCCCTTTCTTTCTCTCTCTCTCTCTCTCTCTCTCTCTCTCTCTCTCTCTCTCTCTCTCTCTCTCTCTCTCTCTCTCTGTGTGTTTGTGTGTGTGTGTGTGTGTGTGTGTGTGTGTGTGTGTGTGTGTGTGTGTGTGTGTGTGTGTGTGTGTGTGTGTGTACGTGTGCGTGTGCGTGTGCGTGTGCGTGTGCGTGTGCGTGTGCGTGCAAAGGGAAACTCTCAGACCCGGAACCTAGTCTTCTTTATCAATAAAACTGTTGACTTCGTTGTCGGCTTTCATGCTCTCCCTTCTAACAGACTCACGTCGAAGGAAAATACAAAACTATTTGCGATAAAGTTCATGGCGGAGTTGTCCGATAATTCACTGGAAATCCATCAGTTTAAATACAGCCTATTGCTGTCCACAACAAACTTCGCGATCTGAATTATCTGGATTTCTGTGTTGCTCTCTCTTTCTCTCTCTCTCTCTCTCTCTCTCTCTCTCTCTCTCTCTCTCTCTCTCTCTCTCTCTTTGTGTGTGCGTGCGTATGTGCATGTGAGTGCGTTCGAGCCTGCCTGCCTGCGCGTGTGTGTTTGCGTGCGTGCGTTCGTGCGTGTATACATATGTACGTATCCATGTATATACGTATATATGTGAGTATCTGTGTGCGTGTCTCCATCCATCCGTCCAGATGAAGCCGATGCTCGCGCCGAGGCCGCTAACCCCTGATTGCGGCCAACAAATATTGGAAACGTCGATGCGCTGGATACTCTTTCGATTACCCTTCAGCTAAATTTCAAAAGCGGAACGAACAGAAATGGAAACTAGATACGGAAATAGGACGTTGGGAGAGAGGCAGGGAGGATAGGAGAGGGAAAGCGAGTGAAAGAGAGGAAAAGGGAAAATGGAAAAGAGAGAGAATAAACGTAAGTGGAAAAGGAAGGGAAAATTAAAAGGGAAAAAGGAAAACAATGAAGGGAAAGAGAGGAAGAGAGAAAGAAAGAAAGGATAGAGAGGGAAAGCGAGTGAAAGAGAGGAAAAGGAAATATGGAAAATAGAATAAGATAATAAGGGTAAATGAAAAATGGGGAAAAGGAAGAGATAGAGAGAATGGAGAGAGAAAGCGAGTGAAAGAGAGGAAAAGGAAATATGGAAAACAGAATAAGATAATAAGGGTAAATGGAAAAGGAGGGTAAAGGAAAAAGTGAAAGGAAGAAAATGATAAAAGAGGGAAAAAGGAAAGTGAGAGGAAGAGAGACAAAGCGAGTGAAAGAGAAAAAGAGAAAATGGAGAAAGAAAATAATGGTACATGGAAAAAGAGGGAACAAGAGAGAAAACGGAAAAAGGGAAAACGGGAAGAGAGCAAGAGAGAAAGCAAAGGAAAAGGAGAAAGAATAAGAAAAGAGAAAAGGGGTGGAGGAGAGAAAAAAAGAGAAAGAAAGAATGGGAAAGGAAGATAGAAGACGAGAAAGAAAGAGAAAAATATAGAAACACTGATAGAGAAATGGAGAAAGAAAGAGGGAAAGGAGAGAGAGAACGGGAAGAGAGAGAGAGAGAGAGAGAGAGAGAGAGAGAGAGAGAGAGAGAGAGAGAGAGAGAGAGAGAGAGAGAACAAGATTCAGAGTTAAGAAAACAGTAATGAGTAAAATTAACCGTTAAAAACACTCGCAGACTGTAAAATAGATAAAATGGAACGCATTGAGGAACAGGGAAATATTTATGACAAAAGAGGGGGCAGATAGAGAAAAAACAAAAAAGGAAATTGAAACAAACAAATAAACGAAAAGTTACAGATACAGCGAAAGACGAGAAACAAGGAATTAAAACAAACATTGACAAGAAAATAGAGCAGAGAAATAAACACCGAAAAAAATATCGGAAAAGACAACAGTAAAACAATTGCGAAATTTACCCGAGGGCGAGATTAGACTCATGAGCATCGCATGAGAGAGGAGGCTACACTCGAGCAGGAAAGGAAGGGGGGCGGGAAACATCTACGAGAAAATATGTTTAGTCTAGCAATAACCCTTCCCTTCCCCTCTTTTCCTTCCCTCTTCTGTCTCCTTTTCTCCCACTTTTTTTTTCTTTTCGTTTCTTCCAACTTTTTGTCCTCTTTCTTTTGGTACTTTTCTCCATTCTCCTGTCCCCCTCCCCCCTTCACGCCTCTCCTTATCATTCGCATTTCCTCTTCTCCCTCCTCTCTCGTCCTTTCTTCCTTATTTCCCTTACCTTACCTTTTCCCCATATTCCCTCTTCCCCCTCTTTCACTTCTTCCCCTTCCGCCTCGTCCCACCTCTCCACCCTTCCTCTCCTTCCTTTCTGCTCACATTCTCCCTTCCCTTCTCCCCACTGTCCACACCTCTCCTCCTTTTTCCCATCCTTTCCCCTTTCCCCCTCCCCCTCTCCTCTCTCCTTTCTCTTCTCTCCTCTCTCCTCTCTCCTCTCTCCTCCACTTCCATTCCTCTCCCTCGCCCCCTTCCTTCCACTTCCTCCTCCGCTCCCATCCCTCTCCCTCTACCTCTCTCACCCTTTCCCTCTCTCCCCCTCTCCCTCACCCTCACCCTCTATCCCTCTCCCTCACCCTCACCCTCACCCTCTCTCTCCCTCTCTCTCTCTCTCTCTCCCTCTCCCTTTCCCTCTCCCTCTCCTTCCCCCTCTCTCTCCCTCTCCCTCACCCCTCTCCCTCTCCCTCTCTCCCCCTCTCCCTCACCCTCTCCCTCTCTCCCCTCACCCTCACCCTCTCCAAGATGTGTACAGAGGGAAAAGCTACTGTTTATACCGACGTAATTATGTGCCCCGCGTAAGCTTACTTTTGGGATATATCCAAAATTGGCTTCGCAGGAAGGAGGAGGGGGAGGGGGGGGAGGGGCAGGGGTCCCATCATCACCATTGTTATCATTATCACTATCATTGTTATCTTTATTAACAGTATTATCTTTCGAAGTATTACCATCATTGTTATCGTTCTCATAATCATTAGTTAATCTAGTTATTATAACTGTTATTATTGTCACTACTTCCACGACTAATATTTTTAACTATTAGTACCATTACTAATAGGATAATGAAGCAATGATGACGATGACTGTCATGAGAATGATCGCACTAATGATGTATATCACCGTTTTAATTACTGTTTTATATTTTTGACAACATTGGCATATGATAAATCAATGCGATTATCCTCACAACTTCAAATGGCAAATGAGGAAGAGAGAATTTTAGGTTTCATTTTTTCCTTTTTATTCTTATCTTATTGACCTTTCCTTTAGGCAAGACAAGATATCCAATAGATTGCATGCAGGAAAAGGCCAAGGTCTGTAGGTTTTCTTCTTCTTCTTTTTTTTTTCTTCTTCTTCCTCCTCCTCCTCTTCTTCTTGTTCCTCTTGTTCTTCTTCTTCTTCTTCTTCTTCATTTTCTTTTTCTTCTTCTTCTTTTTCTTCTTTTCCTTTTTCCTCCTCCTCCATTTCCTCTTCTTCTTCTTCTTCATTTTTTTTTCTTTTTTTTTTCTTTTTTTTCATTTTTTTTCTTCTTCTTCTTCTTTTTCTTCTTCTTCTTTTTCCTCTTCCTCCCCTTCTTTTTCTTCTCCTCCTCCTCCTCTTCTTTTTCTTCCTTTTCCTCTTCCTCCTCCTCCTTCTCCTTCCTCTTCTTCTCTTTTGTTTTTTAATAGAGACGATATCCGTTCTCGAGTCCTAAGTCGATCAATAAATTTAGTGAAGTTGCAAATGCAATAAAGGAAGCGCTTCTGCCTAATGCCCTATGTCATGCAAGTCGGAAAGTCATGAAAAGAATGCATGAAAGGGAACATAAAGGTCATGCGCTGAGTAATGCCTTGCATG
>NC_061819.1:21975219-21977719 GCF_019202785.1 Penaeus chinensis | reverse complement strand
AAACGTATGTAGCCCAACACCTCACCTATACTTGACCCCCCCCCCCCATCCCCCCCTTCCCCACCTGCCCAACACATTCCCTACCGACGCCCATTTTTGCTCACCCAACCACCCACACCATCCACCCCTCTGCCCACCCACACACCACCAGACCCCCCACCCCACCCACTCCCCTGCTCACCCACCCACGCCCCTGCTCACCCACTCCATCCACCCCCCTGCTCACCCACCCTGCTCACCCACCCACCAACCCATCCACCCCCCTGCTCACCCACCCGCCGTCCACTCCTGCCCACTCCCTCCTGCCCTCGCGACTGCCCTCCTACGCCCACACAGCAAGGGCAGGCAGGTTAGCGTGTTGTGTTACGGTGCGTGAGGAGGCAGAACAAACAGACTTGATGGCAACGGACCCCCTCCTTGCCCGAGATCCCAGCCCACCAACACCTGCGGGCGCGTGAGATGATGGATGCTGGCTCAGGGTGGGCGAGATGGAGGGTGGGTTAGGGAATAGCGCTTAGATCGTCGTGGTGGGCTGGTGGGTCGCGGGATAGGGGCTAGAGGGACTAATAAGGTGGGTTTAAGTGACAAATAGAGAGGGCTGCGAAGGTAGGATTAGGTGATTGGATTAGAGATTGGGCAAGTGGTGGAGGCAAGAAAATTAGCAGGTCAGTTTAATGGGTAGAAATAGGTAGTTAGTGGGTCTTAGTGAGTGGGTCTTAGTGGTTAATAAGGGTTTAGGCAGACAGATACACAGACAGACACACAGACAAAAGGGGCAGACAGGTTTTCTTTTTTTTTGTATTTATAAGTTAGAAAAATATGAAGTTTGGTTTACTATTACTATTTAATAATACTCACACAAATCCTAGCTCGGAAATGGGTGCGAATGTGTCGTTTTTTTCGGGTTTGTGAGTGGGTCATGTGCCGCGGTGGGTATTTGCGGGCGTGTGAGTGGGTCGTGGTGGGTACATGTGGGTATGTCATTAGCTTACGTTGCGGGCGGTTTAGTGGGTCGTAGCGGGTTGCTGTGGGCGTCTGCGTGCCCCGATGTTCAAGTGGGCTGCCGTGGTGTTCCGGAGGGCGCGAGTGTCTCGTGGTGAGCTTTTACGGGGCGTGAGAGTACCAGTGGGATAAGAGACGGCAAGAGAACCTGGTAAGTAAGTGGCGGGATGCGCGTGCTTCTTGCTGGGTGGGCATAGGAAGAGGCATTCGGGTAAGCCACCCACACAGCGCCTTGTTAGGGAAAGAGAATTACCCTCCGTTTGCTCGCTGTGACCCCGTGTGACCTGCGCGCTTATCAGGTGGGTTCCGGGGGAGGTGAGGGGGGGAGGGGGGGAAGTCTTGGGGAGGGAAGGAAGAAGGTGGAGGGAGGGAGAGAAAGTTAGGGTGGGAGGGAAGGGAGGGGGGAAGGGGTTAGCGGAAGGAGAGAAAAAACGTAAGAGGGTGGAGGGAAAAGGTAGGGGAGGGTGGAGGGTGGATGGGGTTAAGGGAGGGAGGGAGGGGAAGGAGGGAAAAGGGGTTAGTGGAAAGAGAGGGAAGAGGTAAGAAGAGGGTGGAGGGAAAAGTTAGGGGAGGGTGGATGGGGTTAAGGGAGGGAAGGAGAGGAAGGAGGGGGGAAGTGGTAAGTGTAAGGAGAGGGGAATGGTAAGAGGAGGGAAGGGGTAATGGGTTGGGGTAGGGAGGAGGGGGAAGGGGGAAAGGTTAGGGGGGGGGCGGAAGGAGTTAGTGTGAGGAGGGGTTAAGTTGGGGAGTTGGGAGAAGGGAGGGAGAGAAAGAAGGAGAAAGTAAGAGGAGGGAGGGGAAGGGAAGGTGTTGGCAAAAAAGAGGAAGGAAGAGGAAAGAGTAAGGGGAGGGAAGGAAGAGAGGAGGGAGATATGGGAAGCTAAAGGAATCAATGATAATGAAAAGGAAATAATGATAAGAATACTACTAATAATCATCATCATCATCACCACCATTATCATTATCATTATTATCATTTATCTTCAAGCCCAAGCAAACCACTTCCCTGCTTTTGAATAAGGAGACGCCACAGCAATCCTAAATCCTAAAAAGGTCTTCTAAAAGCCGTTATATCAAGGGAGTAAAATCACTGCCAGTCCCGATAATGGTCTTAAGGTAGCGCATGCAATTAAGGATCCGTTGCAGTGTCAGGGAGATTGCATGATCAAAACTCTTGCAAGAAAAGTGAAAGAGTGGGTTGAGGGAGAAGGAGGAGAGGGAGGAGACGGAGAGGGGAAGGAGAAGGAAAGGGAGAGGGAGAAGAAGGAGAGGGAGAGGGAGAGAGAGAGAAAGAGAGAGAGGAAAAAATGTAAATGCAAGGGAGAGGGGAATGAAAAGGAAAAGGAGAGAGAGAGGAAGAGGGAGAAGAAGGAGAGGGAGAGGGAGAGAGAGAGAAAGAGAGAGGAAATAAAATGTAAGTGCAAGGGAGAGGAGAACGAGAAGGAAAAGGAGAGAGAGAGAAAGAAGGAGAAGGAGGAGAGGGAGAGGGCGAGAAAGA
>NC_061819.1:21965219-21970219 GCF_019202785.1 Penaeus chinensis | reverse complement strand
GAAAGAGAGTGAGAGAGAGAGAGAGAGAGAGAGAGAGAGAGGAGAGAGAGAGAGAGAGAGAGAGAGAGAGAGAGAGAGAGAGAGAGAGAGAAGGAGACAGAGACAGAGAGACAAAGACAAAGGCAAAGACAGTGCAGAATTACATGAACTACATTCCCTTGCTGCATATCTTTACGAACGGAAATATAGGGCAGAAGCATCTTACTCAAAGGAGACCTTATTACCAATGATTAAGCTTAATTTCCACGGGAGATGAACCCACGAGTCTGCGTATTATTCTTAAACCGGATTTAGTGTCTCGAGTGATGGCGCCCTTTTTGCGAAATCACCGTAAGTTAGACAGACGACAGTAATAATGTTTGGTATTTTTTTTGTGGCCTCCGGTGAAACATTTGATGAAAAAAATAAAATAAAACGGAGTTAAAATCAAGCTAAATAAGAACAAAATATAGCATTCCTATGTGATTTATTTTTAGATTCATCGACTTGAAACCTCACAATCTCCTTTCTTTTACACAGGATACAAAAACTAATAAAAAAAGCGAAAAATACCAAAACTTACAGAAAAAAAATAACAAAAAAGACTGTAATTCATATGACACAATAACCATGCGTTCGAAACCCCAAACGATTTACAATTTCTCTGAAGAGCGTGACGTCGATTTGTTGTGCGAATTATGCGATATTGATTCGAACGGCGAATGGAGCCTCGGAGAGAATTGAATTGGCGCCGATTCGAAGTCCGTCCATCAAAATCCAATCATTATCACAATCTAAATGAAGTTACTGGGTGAAAATTACGAGCCTAATTGTTTGGATAATGAGGGAGAAAGAGAGACAGAGAGAGAAGGAGAGGGAGAGGGAGACGGAGACGGAGACAGAGACGGAGACGGTGACGGTGACGGTGACGGTGACGGTGACGGAGACGGAGACGGAGACGGAGACGGAGACGGAGACGGAGACGGAGACGGAGACGGAGACGGAGACGGAGACGGAGACGGAGACGGAGACGGAGACGGAGACGGAGACGGAGACGGAGACGGAGACGGAGACGGAGACGGAGACGGAGACGGAGACGGAGAAGGAGAGGGAGAAGGAGAGGGAGAGGGAAAAGGAGAGGGAGAGGGAAAAGGAGATGAAGGAGTAGGAGAAGATGAAGAAGAAGATGAAGGAGAAGAACACGAAGGAGAAGAACACGAAGGAGAAAAACACGAAGATGAAAAAAACGAAGGAGAAGAAGAACAAGGGAGAAGAAAGAGAGAGAGAGAGAGAGAGAGAGAGAGAGAGAGAGAGAGAGAGAGAGAGAGAGAGAGAGAGAGAGAGAGAGAGAGAGAGAGAGGGAGAGAGAGAGAGAGAGAGAGAAGGGAAAAATAAAAAGAGAATGAGAAAGGAGAGAGGAAGAGACGAGGAGAGAGACGGAGAAGATAGAGGGGAGGCCGTGTAATCGTGAGAGATGAGGAGGGAGAGGCAGAATGAGAGTAAAGAAGAGGGGTATTGAGAGGGAAGAAGGAGTGGAAGATATAGAGAGAGAGAGATTGAGAGAGAGATAGAGAGATAGAAAGAGAGAAAGAGAGAGAGAGAGAAAGAGATAAAGATAGAAAGAGAGAAAGAGAAAGAGAGAGAGAGAGAGAGAGAGAGAGAGAGAGAGAGAGAGAGAGAGAGAGAGAGAGAGAGGGGGGGGGGGGGAGAAGGAGAATGTAGAGAGAGAGAGGTAGAGGTAGAGGTAAAGGTAGAGATAGAGAGAGACATACAGAGACGGAGAGGGATGTAGGAGAAAAAAAGAGAGAGGGCGGAGAGCGAACGAAAAGAATAGAGACAATGACAATGAAAACAGAAAAAAAACGAGAAATTGGGACATGAGATAAATAAACTAAAAAATCTGAGAAAATTTATAATTTAAAAGAAGTAAACAGAGAAAGGATGATACGAATAGACAAGCGAATAAATATCAAGTAGAGGAGGATGTAGCGTACATAGAGAGAGAAGACAAGTGAAGAGGAATGAGGAATAGCAGTAAGAGAAAAATGCACACACACACACACACACACACACACACACACACACACACACACACACACACACACACACACACACACACACACACACACACACACGCACACACACACACACATACACACATATATATACACATACACATACACATACCCAATCCCACACACAACACACACAAAAATACATGTGTACGTACGATGCGCGCACATGTGCGTGAGGCCTCGTTGACGGTAAGACAGTACTCAGGGCAGCGTCCTCCCCGGAATACAGATGAGGGCGTGTCTCGAGGGCGTGGCGAGATACAACGAGCAACTCCCTTCGCGACGCCTGCGCCCTTGAGCCTCGCGTTGCAGTCCCTACGCCGCCCGCACGCCCGCACGCCCGCACGCCCGCACGCCCGCACGCCCTCCGCACCGGCACGGAGGTGACACGTGAGATCCGAGGGGCCGGGGAAACGGGGGGGGGGGGTCCTTTCTTGGGGTAGTCTTGTGTCTCGTTTATGAAGAATTTATTGTTTGTATGTGCATGCATTGCAGACGTACACACCCCCTCACACACACATAAACACACACACACACACACACACACACACACACACACACACACACACACACACACACACACACACACACACACACACACACACATACGTATATGTATATGTATATATATATGTATATATATATTAAAAAAAAAAAAAAATATATATATATCTACATACATACATACATACATATATATATATATGTATATATATATATATATATATATATATATGTATACATATATATGTGTGTGTGTGTGTGTGTGTGTGTGTGAAAGAAAAAGAGAAAGAGAGAGAGAACAAGAGAAAGAAAGAAAGGGTGAGAAGGAAATGCAAATGTCAGGCTCAATGTCCCAGTGAGGATGCAAAACATTTCAAAACTAATTTGAAATTTTCACAACCCCCCCCCCAAAAAAAAAAAAAAAAAAAAAAAAAAAAAAAAAAAAAAACACACACACAGAGAAAATATGAATAGAAAGAAAGAAAAGAAAGAAGAAAAAGAGTCATTAAAGTGAAGAAGGAATCAGTTCTGAAGTTTATGAATTCGGTGCCACTGAAATTTCGGTGTTTGGAAATTCTTTTAAATCTCAATTTCAGGCGCGAAGGAGCGAGGCAGAGAGAGCAATGGCCGACATTGTGTGCGTGGAAGGGGGGGGGGTGGGGGAGGGGTGACAGCGGGAGGAAGAGGACGGAAGAATTTATACAGATATATAATACTTATAACCAAATATCCAGTAGTTCTAGAGAAATACATCGATAGATAGATAGTGAATAGATAGAATGAGAGAGAGAGAAAAAAAGAAAGCGAGAAAGATAGATTGAAAGTTCTCTGCAGTGTTTGGATATCGCTCTACTCGAAGGTAAATTGGAAAGTAAATAAAATCTGTCGAATTTCTCTCATTAACATCACGTCATCTCGATATTCAAAGGGAATTCAGGATCATTCAAAGACGAAGAGAGAACAGCATATGAGAGAGAGAGAGAGAGAGAGAGAGAGAGAGAGAGAGAGAGAGAGAGAGAGAGAGAGAGAGAGAGAGAGAGAGAGAGAGAGAAAATGAGAGAGAGAGAGAGAGAGAGAGAGAGAGAGAGAGAGAGAGAGAGAGAGAGAGAGAGAGAGAGAGAGAGAGAGAGAGAGGGAAAATGAGAGAGAGAGAGAGAATGAGAGAGAGAATGAGAGAGAAAGAGACAGAGAAAGAGAGAGAGAAAGAAAGAAAGAGAGAGCGAAAGAAAGAAAGAAAGAGAGAGAGAGAGAGAGAGAGAGAGAGAGAGAGAGAGAGAGAGAGAGAGAGAGAGAGAGAGAGAATGAGAGAGAGAGAGAGAGAGAGAGAGAGAGAGAGAGAGAGAGAGAGAGAGAGAGAGAGAGAGAGAATGAGAGAGAGAGAGAGAGGGAGAGAGAGAGAGAGAAAGAGAGAGAGAGAGAGAGAGGGGGGGGCGAGAGAGAGAGAAAGGAGGGGAGAGGAGAGGGAGAGAGAGAGAGAGAAAGAGAGAGAGAGAGAGAGAGGGGGGGGGGCGAGAGAGAGAGAAAGGAGGGGAGAGGAGAGGCAGAGAAGAAAGACAAAGAGAGAGAGAATCACTAAAGCCAGGAAGGCCTCTGACAAAAAAAACAAAAAACAAAAAACAAACCTAGATCGAGAGAGATTTCGAACCTAACTGTCTCATCTTCAAATGGCCGTATGTCGCTTCGTGTTATTTACTTATCTACTATTATTATTATTATTATTATTATTTTACATTTTATCGACTTACAGAGATCAGTGAGCTAAACTAGCATTAATAACCATATCACTTGGAATTATGATAATGAAACGCCAATCTCTCATCGCTGATACTAATCGCGTAAGAGTTTTATATCAACGGAGATTTGGTTTTTAAGCATCAAAAGAAGATAATCGTTTGATATTAATACGACAATTCGCAGATCAGAGCTTTGTAAACGTGATGCATATGACCTCTTTTACTCTCTCTCTCTCTCTCTCTCTCTCTCTCTCTCTCTCTCTCTCTCTCTCTCTCTCTCTCTTCTCTCTCTCTCTCTCTCTCTCTTCTCTGTCTGTCTGTCTCTCTCTGTCTCTCTCTCTCTCTCTCTTCTCTCTCTCTCTCTCTCTCTCTCTACTCTCTCTCTCTCTCTCTCTCTCTCTCTCTCTCTCTGTCTCTGTCTCTGTCTCTGTCTCTGTGTTTCCTTTCCTCTCGTCCCATTTTTTAGCAACTTCCTTTGACTGTGTCTCTGTCCCTTGGGCTCTTCTCTATGTTGTCAATTCATCCATATATCTACCTACCTACTTCCCATTTCCTCTTTTCCCTATCCTCTCTTTGACATTCCCTTACTCTTCATATCCATCTACCCCCCCCCCCCTTTATTTATTTCTTTTCATCCTTTCTTCCTTTTGTTTTTCCAACCACAACGCACAAAAAAAAAAAAAAAAAAAAAAAAATGACGCGGAGAAGA
>NC_061819.1:21962380-21965119 GCF_019202785.1 Penaeus chinensis | reverse complement strand
TCCTCTCTCCCCTCACACCTCACACCCCTCGCCCTCTCTCATCCTCCTCTCAATCTCCTCACTCTCTCTCCCTCCTCGTGTTAATCCTTTTTCCTGGTCGTTTGGTCGTCGGCGAGGGTGTCTTGATTGAGCTGATTGTCGCCGTGTCGGGGAGTCGGCGGCCCTTGCTGGTCTGTGTGCGGATTCGGGCGACCGCGCGTGTACGTACTTTGTGTATGTGTGTGTAATGCATGCGGCTGTGTAGGTATGCAGTATGTAGTACGTACATGATTGTGTATGCGTTGAGTTTCGGTAGCGTAGGAATGCTGGTTTGTAAGGCGTATGCGTATGTTTGTATATATACTTACGCACACGCACCCCCCCCCCCCACACACACACACGCACACGCAAGACGTACACGCAAAACACACACAAACAAACAAAAAAAACAATAAACAACAAACAAACACTGTTATTCGTGCCATATAAAATAGGTCAGTTTACCCTCCAAAATTATATATATTAGCTTTTATGTAAATGTTAAATTGCTCTTCTTTGTGAGTATATTTATGTGTACACATATTTTGTGAACATACGCAGAGGGTAACATAGATTTATATGTAAATATGACCACAGAACTCTATTTATATGAATAAACATTGGAAATATATAGCCCTGTGTGATCGTATGTTAAATCATGATGGGGTATTGTCAGAGTGTATTGTAAGAGGAAATACATGCAAAAGTAATTCGTTATTTTGTGTTGGTTTATGGGTATTTTTGCGCGTTTGTTTGTTCTTGTGTGTTTGTGTGTGTATGTGTTTGTGTCTGTGTGTGTTTGTGTGTGTATGTGTGTATGTGTTTGTGTCTGTGTGTGTGTTTGTATGTATGTGTTTGTGTCTGTGTGTGTTTTTGTGTGTATGTGTTTGTGTCTGTGTGTGTCTTTGTATGTATGTGTGTGTATGTGTGTGTGTGAGTATATTTACAATAACCAATAATGCATGCAGTATCAACACGTGTTCTGATCTCATACACTTCGTTCAATTTCGTTCATTTTCACCACCCGATTCTTCTTCACACAAAAAAATAGAGGCATAAACAATTTAATCGACATTCCGCAACCTACAACCACAAAATCAACTGCTTCCGACAACTAACTAGAACAACAAGAAGAAAAAAAAAAGAAAAAGAAAAAGACAAATAGATCCTTGGCAACCATAAATAAGAAGGGACCGTAAACAAAACAAAAATAACACCACATCAAGAGCAGTCAACAGTATCAGCGTCAGTAGTGAGAGACATAAAAGGATATTTCACGGTTATGTTGTCAGAAACCCCTCTTCTCCCCTCTCCCCTCTTCCCTCTCCCCTCTTCCTTCTTCTCTCTCCCTTCTCCCCTCTTTCCTCCTCTCTCTCCCCTCTTCCCTCTTCTTTCTCCCTTCTCCCCTCTTCCCTCTTCTCTCTCCCTCTCATCTCTTCTCTTCTCTCTTTTCTCTTCCCTCTTCTCTCTCCCTTCTCACCTCTTCCCTTCCCCCTCCTCCCTCTTGCGCCTCCCCCCACTCTTCTTTCCTTGCTTCTCCCTTCTTTCTCTTCTCTCTCCTCTCGTCTCTCTCCTCACTCCTCTCTCCTCTCTCCTCTCACTTCATCCCTCTCCCCGCTCACTTGTATCTTTCCCCTCTCCTTATCTTTCCCCCCTCCCTGTTTTCCCTCTCCCTCGTCTCTCTTTTGCCTCCCCCCCTCTTCCTTGTTCTCCCCTCTCCCTCCCCCCCATTCTCCCTGCATTTCCTCTACTCCCTTTACCCTTAAGCTCTTCACCATTCTCTTTTACTTCACTCTTTCTATATTATCTCCCCTTCTAACACCTCCTCCCCCCCCCCCCATTATATCATCACGAGCGGAACGTACACACAGACACAGACATAGACATACACACAGACACTGGCGCAGGCACGGGCGCAGACAGACAAACACAAAGACGCACAAACACGCACACATATATATTAACGTCACGCCTGTACCTCGTTTTGTACTCGATTTATGCGCGAGACAGGCTGTCTGCTCCTCGTCCTCGTCACAGAATAATGCACCTGCGGGGGGGTGTGTCTGTCTGTTTGTCTGTCTGTGCCCGTGCCTGTCTCGCTGTCTGTGGTAGTGGCATTTATGATATTATGATTATGATTATGATGATAACGATGATGATAATGATAACGATGATGATAATGATGATAAAAACGGTAATGATGATGATAGTAATGATGATGATATTGATAATGATAATAGTGACGGTGACGACGATGATAATGATAATGATGAAAACAGTAATGATATTGATAATAATAATATTGATGATGATGATTCCTTTCCGTTGATCTTATCTTTATCTTTAAGCAATATATTTTTATTAGCGTGTGTCGATTTCCTATTCTGACGTATACCAGAGCCGCGTTACATGAACTTGAAGCATGACATAAGGTCTGTCTGGCATGGAATCATCATTAGAGTTTCGCTCCTATGACGAATCGGCTGCCAGTCATCACATGCATTCCTGAGGTAAAGGGGAGACAGAGAGAGAGGGGGGGACTGTTTGGGAGAAAGGGAGAGATGGGTAAGGGAAGTAGAGAGAGAGAGAGAGAGAGAGAGAGAGAGAGAGAGAGAGAGAGAGAGAGAGAGAGAGAGAGGGAGAGAGAGAGAGAGAGAGAGAGAGAGAGAGAGAGAGAGAGAGAGAGAGAGAGAGAGAGAGAGAGAGAGAGAGAGAGAGAGA
>NC_061819.1:21949880-21952380 GCF_019202785.1 Penaeus chinensis | reverse complement strand
TTTGTGGGATTCTGTGGTCTGAATTTGATAAATGGATATAATGATTGTTGAACTAAATGCATATGCTAAAGAGATAAACGGTTGTTGCCATTGTTGTTGTTAAAACAGACCACGTATGGGGAATTCTGTTGTAATATTATTTATGTTGCATCATTCACAGTTCCTCTCTGCAACTGTAAGCTGAGTTATTGTTTGCCATTGTCAGTAGAAGTTTGGCTCGTTTGGGTAGAAGCGCAGACATCATTTCTACTGTTTTTTTTTTTTTTTTTTTTTTTTTTTACTGGATATGCAAATCGTTTTATAGATAATCAAATCAGATCAAATCAGATTGCTTCACTACTCATGGGGTCAGTGTTTTTTCTGTTAATATATGGTATATTTCGGAATAAGATAATATATATATTTTTTTTGGTATTCTTTTTTCCTTTTTTTTTCTCTTTTTTTTCTCTTTCTTCCTTCTTTTTTTTTTTTTCTTTGTCTTTCTTTCTCCCTTCCTTTCTTTTTTTCTTCCTTCCTTTCCTTTCCTTTTCCGTAAATCGAAAAATAGTCCCTGAGGTCAAGACCATTTTCTTAATCTGTAATATTATAATTCTCCTTACTTATTCCTTCGTTTATTTATTATTACCTCTCCTACGTATTTACTCGTCTTCTGTTTCATTTTATCTTTTATTTCATCGCGCCATTTTTTTGTTTTTGTTTTTTTCCCAGAGCCACACTAAGCTCACACTCCGTCATCTCAATCATCTCTGCAACTTGCAATGTCATTTTGAACTCTATTTACGAGTACATTGAAGGTGATCATGGGTTGCCGATGCCGTGCACATTTATAAATTACTGCTGATTTCGAAATATATTTATATTTATATATATATATATATTTTTTTTTTTTCTGTCCGGTTATCACATCCATATTCCGACGCACGCCATCTGTTGACGGGTTTGTGACGTTCTTATAAATTGGCTGACAGGGTCGTGGAGTTCAGTCGGCGAGCAAGGTCAGCGGGGGGAAGGACACTCGGAATTATTTGGTGAATTATGATGAGGATGATGATGGTGGTGGTGGTGGTGTTGATGGTGGTTGTGGTGGTGGTGGTGATGGTGATGGTGATGATGATGATGGTGGTGGTGGTGGTGGTGGTGATGGTGATGATGATGATGATGATGATGATGATGATGATGATGATGATGATGATGATGATGATGATGATGATGATGATGATGATGGTGATGATGATGATGATGATAATGATGGTGGTGATGATTATAACAAAGACAAACTAACAAATGAACAAACACATAGACAAAGGCAAAGGCAGAAAACGAAAGAAAAACAATCATAAAAAAAAAAGTACAAAGTAAAATTAGGGAAGATTTACGAAAATTTTAGTCGATGAAAAAGAAAAGTCAATAAAAAAAAAAAAAATTAATCGGGAAAAAAAGGGAGAAAAAATATATAAATATGAACCGTTAGGATGAGAAAAATAAGTGCGAAAACCGAGGAGAAAATGAAGAGAATTGCGGAATCAGAGAGGAAGAATCAGAAAAAGCACAGGAGGGGGCGGAATGAAAGGGGGAAGAGGGGGGGTGAAGAAGAGCCGAGTACTTTCACGTGTCCTGGCCAGGCGACACCTCCGTCACTTCACGAGGTGCGTGCGTGTGCGTGTGTGTGTGAGTGTGAGTGTGAGTGTGAGTGAGTGAGTGAGTGAGTGAGTGAGTGAGTGTGTGTGTGTGAGTGAGTGAGTGAGTGTGTGTGTGTGTGTGTGTGTGTGTGTGTGTGTGAGTGAGTGAGTGAGTGAGCGTGTGTGTGTGTGTGTGTGTGTGTGTGTGTGTGTGTGTGTGTGTGTTTGTATCTATGTACGTGTATTTGTGAGTTGTTTGATTGTGTGTTTTTTCTTGTATGATATGTATATATATATATATATATATATATATATATATATATATATACATACTATATATATATATATATATATATATATATATATATTTATATTTATATATATTTGCATGCGAATATATGCATTTTATATATATATATATATATATATATATATATATATATAAAAGTATCAAAGTGCGTACAAATGTTTGTGGATTTACATAGTTTCTTACACAGGATGTCACTTTTATCAGTCTGAAAGCGAGAGAAAAAGAATATAACAACGATCGTGAAATGTCAGACGACTTTCTTTAATATTTTTTCCTCCGTCGAAATTTGATCTAGAGGGAATATAAGAAATGTGATTTGTGCAACGCGATCGCAGAATCAAACACGGGAATGTTTTAGATCTTTGCAAACATTTATCTGGTAATAATTGCAATGACAAAAAAAAAAAATGTTTATTTTGTTGTGTGTAGCGTAGAAAACAAGCAAATCGAAAGGGGAAAAATGACATTGAGAAAAGACCCTAAAAAATGCATTTTAATGATATGCACATTGTTCCTGATTTTTTCGAATCTCTCTGAAATATATAAAAGTTCCCTTCTTTTCATAAAAAAA
>NC_061819.1:21940907-21943407 GCF_019202785.1 Penaeus chinensis | reverse complement strand
GAAGAAGAGGAGGAGAGGTGGGGGACTGGGAATAGAGGTAGAGGAGGGGAAGGGGAGAAGAAGGAGAGGTATAGTCAGGGAAGGGGGGTGGGGTGGAAGAGAGGGGAAGAGACGGGGAGGGATGGAGGTGTGGAAGGGGGAAAGAGAAGGAATGAGGATAGGAGGGGGGAAGGGAAAGAGGGTGACTGTAGGGAACAAAAAGGGAAAAAGTTACCTGAGGTCTCTTAGCGCTGCTGAGTGAACCAGGGTTCATAATGCACTAGAAAGGAAAATGCGAAAATGGATGGATGGATAGAATGAAAGAAGGAAAGAGAGAGAGAGAGAGAGAGAGAGAGAGAGAGAGAGAGAGAGAGAGAGAGAGAGAGAGAGAGAGAGAGAGAGAGAGAGAGAGAGAGAGAGAGAGAAAGAAAGAGAGAGAGAGAGAGAGAGGCAGACCCAGCCTCAGGACACCGACAAGCAACTCACCCAGAGAAGAGAAAGAGAAGAAGCGAAAGGTGGAGAGAAAGAGACGAATGATGATGATGGGGATGGCGACAGGTGATAGCAGCTTTCCCCTCTCTTCCCCTTGGAATCAACGTGGCGTCAAAAGTCCGATTTTCCGGCACAGAAGTTGCAGTAAATATAGCTTCGTTTCCGACATCTCATAACAGTAATGATAGTTGTTACACAGTCTATGATATTAACACGTGATTATTAGTCATTGTCGTTGTGGGAATTATGACGTTGACGGTAAATGAAACTAATGTTGGTACTGGTCGATCATTAACTTATTGTTTTTAATAGTGATAATATGACTAAGAAGAACAATGATGTTAATGATGTGATGAAAATGACACTGCCACTGATAATAATAATGACGGCTATTGATAAAGATTCGTGTAATGAGAATTAATAATACAAAATGAATTTAACACTAGGCGGTCGTATTAATAATGATGATATCGTTGTCTCTATAAATAGCGGAACCATATATACGCAGGGAATAAACGGATATGAAGGTATCGTGATCAATTAGACAGAGGATATACAGTTTAGTAGAGAAAGTCTTGTTGGAAAGGATCTCAGCTTTCCTAATGAACGGCTCCGATGACCTCCAATTGTAAAAGAAAGATAGGTTATAAAATGATAACAATAACAATAATAATAATGATAATAACAATAATAATAACAATAATAATGATAATAATAATAATAATAATGATAATAATAATATAAACTATAGGTACATATTCTCTACCCCTTTCTTATCCCAACCTCCCAACCCCCTCCTTCAGACTTCTTCCCACCATTCGGTCTCCCCCCTCCCCCCACTCTCCCAGGTTTCATCCAACAGCCTCTCCATCACTTCCCCAGAGATCCACAACAATTCCTCCACCGTTTTCCTCTTCCCTACATCACCGCTTCTTCTGACCCTCCCCTCCCCAAACACTTTTCCCACGCACATATCGCCACCGTTTCCCCCTTCCCCTTACCCCCCCACATCTCCATCGCTCATTTGTCCCTTCCATTCCTCCCTTCCTTGCTCCTACATTTTCTCCAACACTCCCCCTTTCCCTCAGTCCCTCCCATATTCTCCACCGCTCACTTTCTCCCACTTTCTCTCGCTCCTACACCTCCACAACTTCCCCCACCATCCCCCCATCTTCTCCACCGTTCCCCCCTTTCCAATGCCCCCTCCCCCCATCTTCTCCAACCCCCCTCCTTTCTCCTTAACCCCCTCCCCCACCCCAACATCGTCTTGCAAAGGTCGGATGCAGCACTTTGATCTCTCACGCTCTCGTTGCAAAAGAGATCAGAGAGGCTGTGGATGGAGGGGGCCTCTGGAGGGGGCTGTAGGGGAGGGGGTAAGGGGTGGGGGGAGGGAGAGGGGAAGGGGGAAGGGGGAAAGGAGAGAGGAGGGAGGAGGGCGAGGATTTCTTTCCAGGAAACGTCTTCATCTTTCAAGGACCTGTGTGTCTCTGTCTTTATTTTGCCTCTTCCCCTCTTCCTTTCTCTCTTTCTCTTCTCTCCATCTTTCTCTCTCTCTCTCTTCCTCTCTCCATCTCTCTCTCTCTCTTTCTCTCTCTCTCCCTCTCCCCTTCTCTGTCTCTTTTTCTATCAACCTCTCTCTCTCTCTCTCCCTCTCTCTCTCAATCTCAATATCTCTCTTTCTTCTCTCTCAATCATCTCTTTCTCTTTCAATCTCTCTTTCTCGTTCAGTCTCTCTTTCTCTTTCAATCTCTCTTTCTCTTTCAATCTCTCTCTCTCTCTCTCTCTCTCTCTCTCTCTCTCTCTCTCTCTCTCTCTCTCTCTCTCTCTCTCTCTCTCTCTCTCTCTCTCTCTCTCTCTCTCTCTCTCTCTCTCTCTCTCTCTCTCTCTCTCTCTCTCTCTCTCTCTCTCTCTTACTCTCTCTCTTTGTGGTTCCACGCAGATCTGCCAAAGCGCATGACTTCGTCTGGCCATAAAATCACGTCAAAACAAATGTACTAGACGCCTGATTGGTGTCATTTCCTAACCAAAA
>NC_061819.1:21934120-21939120 GCF_019202785.1 Penaeus chinensis | reverse complement strand
AAAAGTAAAGACGAAAGCAGGAGATTGTGTTAATGAATAGTGAATAGTAAATAAGAAGAGAAGAAAAAAAATGTGTGTATATATATGTATATATTCTTATTCTTTTCTGTTCACTATTTTTCATAAAATCTCCTGCTTTCGTTTTTTTATTTTTTCCCTCTCATTCTTCCCTTCCTCTCCTCTCCTCTCCCTTCCCTTACCCTTCCCACCCCGGCTCTCCCCTTCAGCTCCCTCCTCCCTCCTACGTATGTGTGTGTGTGTGTGTGTGTGTGTGTGTGTGTGTGTGTGTGTGTGTGTGTGTGTGTGTGTGTGTGTGTGTGTGTGTGTGTGTGTGTGTGTGTGACTGTGTTTGTATGTCTGTGTGTGGGTGTGCATAATCATGAAAATGACATGATTATTTCAAGATGATAAGGAGGAAAAGGTTAATGATAGCATTAATCTTATTGATTATAACGATGTTGGTAACAACGATAAGGATGATACTAATTGAACAAGAAACTATTATTTCTGATAATGATCATAGTAGTGATGAATATAATACTGCTACAAATATTGGTGATGATTATGATATTAGTAATGATACGGTTACTACGGCTCCAAATGCTGCTGCTTCTGTTGCTGTATTATTAGAATTGTTGTTGTTGTTATTTTGTATTATTCTTTATTATTATTATTATTATTGTAATTATTATTATTATTATTAATTGTTATTATTATTATTATCATTTTATTGCTGTTGTTGTTGTTATTATTATTATTATTATTATTATTATTATTATTATTATTACTACTACTACTACTACTACTGTTATTATTATTATTATTATTATTATTATTATTATTATTATTATTATTATTATTATTATTATTACTATTATTATTACTACTATCACTATTACTATTGTTATCATTATTATTATCATCATTATTACTGTAACAGATATGACAATAGTAATGATTAATATACCTACAACAAATGCAAGGCCAGAGGATGAACACTTGGGCTGAATTCAACATTTTGCAAAAGCTTTTTATTAAGTAATACATATTCATTAGAGTTATGATAAGCATATTCATTCTTGATATAAGTATTATTATGTAATGTATATTTTTTCCTTGTTCTTTTTTTTTAAAGTTTTCATTTTTCTTCATCTTCATCATCTCTCCCCCCTCCTCCTCCTCTCTCTCTCTATCTCTATCATCCGTATCTTTTCTATCTTGCGTTCTTAATGATGATTATATAAGATTATAAAAGGTATCACGGACTCATTACATCATTATTACATCACTCTGATTGATTGATTTGACCGCAATCAACTTCCTCTGTGATTTAGGACTTTCTTTTTTCTTCGTTTTTCTTTTTTTTTTAGTTATTAATCAACTTTGTGGCTTTGTCCCTTTTTTCATTGCCTGAATTCCTCGGGGCGTGGAGGAATTGGTTTGCAATTTTTACTTTTGGTTTTGGCCGTTTATGAATGCTGGGAGCGTCATCCAATTATTTATCATATTTGCTAATCATTCTGCATCCTGGTATGTTTCTGTCTCTTAGACTTCGTTATCTTTGGGGTATGATATCATTGTTTTGATATTATATTATATTTTTCTTTCTATTTCATCTTACTTTTATTTTTGTATTTTCTTTCGATTTATTTTGTATCTGCTCGACATCCTCCTCCTCTTATGCTTTCCACTCATCTCCCTCTGATTTCCTCCTCCTCATACCCCTCCAGTCCTCCTCCACTTCCTCCTGCTTCTCTTCTTCCTCCTCCACCTCCTCCTGCATCTCTCCCTCCTCCTCCACCTCTCCCTGCTTTTCTTCCTCCTCCTCCACCTCTCCCTATTTTTTCTTCCTTCTTCCTTCTTTTCCATCTCTCTTTCCCTGCACCTCTGCTTTCTCCTCCACCTCTTCATGCATTTCTCTCTCCTCCTCTCTCTCCCCTTGCTTCACCAACCCTTCCCATCTCCCTTCATCCCCTGCCTTCCTTCCCCTTGACCACGACGGGGATGCAAGGGCGTTCCATCAGGCCACATTAATTCCAGATTATGAAGTCAGAAATGAAATTATCCTCACCTGCGCGACTACAACTTTTCCATCAAGTCTCCCCCCTAAGAAGCAGGGCTGGAACTTCCCTGCGCGTATGGTTGTTAATCCCACTGGAAATGCGAGGCGTTGTCGACCTTCTGGATCCTGTCGCGAGCGGGACGAGGCGATTCTCCGTTTTCTTTTCTTTTCTTTCTTTCGCCTTTTCTTCCTTTCTCTTATTTTTTTGGTTATTGGAGGGATATTGGAGGACGTGAAGGTCGGGTTTCCATAGGCTTTGGCTGGTCATCCCATCCTTATGTGTTCTTAAAGAGTATTTCCCTTTCTGAAAACTCCTTTTGATATGTTACAAGCATTTTGATAAGAGTCTAAGCACTTGGGGGTTAAATTTCTCAGGAATAATCTTCCTCCTTTTCAGCTTTTCCTTTCGGTTATAGATTTTTAAAAAATATCGAGAACATGATAATTGGAAGGGGCATAGACAGATAAACCAAGAGAAGAGACAAAGAAAGAAAGAAAGAAAAACAAACAAACAAAAAAATCAAGACGGAAAATGGAAGTTAGATCCAAACTACAGCATCCCCTTCCCCCTAACCCCCTCCCCTACCCCTCCCCCCCTCCCCTACTCGCCCCTTCCTCATACTCCCTATTTTCCCATCTCCTCTCCCCCGTCCCTCCTCCTCATATCCCCTAACCATTACCCCATCCCCTCACCCTCACCCTCACCCTCACCTTCTTACCTTTATCGTCTACCTTTCCTTTTCCCTCATTTCTTCCTCAGAATCTCCCCTAGCTCTTCCGGCTTGTTTCCCCTCATCCTTCACCCTCATCTCCCCTACGTCCACTTCCCCTCACCTTCTCCCCTCAATTCCTCCCTTTCATTTTGCCCATCCCCTTATACCTCGTCTTTCCACGTCCTCTTTTCCCCTTCCTCCCCCCCCCCTCCCTCATCTCCCTGCACCCCCTCTCCTTCTCCCATTACCCCCTAAACTCCCCTCCCCCCCATCCCCTGTCATCCCCAACCCCTTCATCTCCCCTCGCCCCATCCTCTCATCTCCCTCCACCCATCCCCTCCCCCTCTCACCCCGTCCCCTCCCTCACCCCCCCCCCCCCCCGCACCTCGTCCCCGCCCCGCTGATAGCCACATCCTCCACATTTAAAACTGCCGCTGATCAAAAACCTCGCCTGTACGTCCTCACTAATTAAATACAGCCATAATAAGCCCCCTCCTGTCCCCTCCTCCCCTCCCCCACCCCTCCTGCCCCCTTTCCCCTCTCCTACCTTCCCCTCCCCTACCCCCTACCCCAACCCCTACCCCCTCTCCTACCTTCCCCTCCCCTGCCCCCTACGCCAACCCCTACCCCCTCCCTCCCCTTACCTGTCCTTCAGCCTCTAGGCGATGTCCTCTGAGCTTAAAGCGTGTGTTTGGACGGGGAGAGGGGAGGGAGGGAAATAGGGGTGGGGGAAGGGGTGGGGGTGCTTGTATAAATGTGTGTGGGATGTGTGTGTGTGTGAGTGTGTGTGTGAGTGAGAGAGAGAGAGAGAGAGAGAGAGAGAGAGAGAGAGAGAGAGAGAGAGAGAGAGAGAGAGAGAGAGAGAGAGAGAGAGAGAGAGTGCGTGCTTGCGTGGGGGTGCTTGTATAAATGTGTGTGGGGTGGGGTGTGTGTGTGTGTGTGTGTTTGTGTATGTGTGTGTGTGTGTGTGTGTGTGTGTGTGTGTGTGTGTGTGTGTGTGTGTGAGTGTGTGTGTGTGTGAGAGAGAGAGAGAGAGAGAGAGAGAGAGAGAGAGAGAGAGAGAGAGAGAGAGAGAGAGAGAGAGAGAGAGAGAGAGAGTGCGTGCTTGCGTGGGGGTGCTTGTATAAATGTGTGTGGGGTGGTGTGTGTTTGTGTGTGTGTGTGTATGTGTGTGTGTGTATGTGTGTGTGGGTATGTGTGTGTGGGAGAAAGAGAGAGAGAGAGAGAGAGAGAGAGAGAGAGAGAGAGAGAGAGAGAGAGAGAGAGAGAGAGAGAGAGAGAGAGAGAGAGAGAGAGAGTTCGTATGCGTGCTTGCGTGTGTGAGCTTGTGACTGAGTGAGAGTGTATGTATAAAAACCGTATACATTTTAAAACTAATGTGTCCTCAACTCCTTTCCTCCTTCCCCGCCCCCCTTCCCCACCCAACCACTCCTATCCACACGCCTTCCCCTCCCCACTCCTCCCCACTCTTACCAGGACGGGCGTGAGGGCAGGCTCAGGAAAGAGGATTGAGGCAGGAGGGAAGGGTAGAAGGGGGAAGAAGGGAGGGGGGAGAGGAAGGGGAAGGGAGTGGGGCAGAAGGGGAAGAGGGAGGGGGAGCGGAAGGGGAGGATAGTGAGGCAGAAGGGGAAGAGGGAGTGAGAGTAGGAAGGGAAGGGTGAGGGGTAGATGGGAAAGAGGGAGAGTGAGGAGGAAGGGGAGGGAGAGAGAGAGAAGGGAAGGAGGATGTGGAGGGGAGTGGGGCAGATTGGGAAGAGGGAGGGGGAGTGGGAGGGGCAGAAGGGGGAGAGGGAGGGGGAGGGGCAGATGGGAAAGAGGGAGAGTGAGGAAGAAGGGGAAGAGAGAAAGGGAGGAGAGTAGGGCAGAAGGGGAAGAGGGAGGGGGAGGAGGAAGGGGAGGGAAAGGCTTTTAGATTGGGCCATATTACATGAAAGGGACTGCATCCACTCCGAATTTCAGCCTGAAAGTGCACAGAAAACTGGACCTTCCAAGCATAGCGAGGGAAAAGAGAGGGAGGGAAGAGAAGAGAAGAGAAGAGAAGAGAAGGGAAGAGAAGAGGGGTGAAGGGAGGGAGGAAGGGAGGAAGGAAGGAAGGAAGGAAGGAAGGAAGGAAGGAAGGAAGGAAGGAAGGAAGGGAGGGTGAAAGGAAGGAAGATATAGAAAGATATAGATGGAGAGAGATAGAGAGACAAAGATAAAAAGATAGATAGAAACATAAATAGATC
>NC_061819.1:21913518-21918518 GCF_019202785.1 Penaeus chinensis | reverse complement strand
ATTTCTCCCTCGCCTTCGTGCAAACAGTCTCCTACACTCCTATCATTCATTCACTAAATACTCACTCGGTCTGCTAGTTTCTTATTTGCTATTCATTCCCACTTTTCTTCTTCTTTTTGTCTCTCCCGCTGAGCTCGTCTTTATCGGTACGTTTTTTTTTTTTTTTTTTTTTTTTTTTTTTTTTTATTCTAGGTGGTCTCTGTTTTCCTTTTTTTTCGTTTGTTTTTCATTGATTACCAAAAAATATATTAGTGAATGGGTTATATGAAAATTTCCGAAGGTTATTGTTAAAAAATAGGATTTTTTTTTTTTTGTCTTTTTTTTTTGTCAATGAAGCTATATTTCATTTACCTATTAAATTCTTTATCAAATTTCCCTTTGAGATTTTGTTCTCTTTACTTCGCTATTTCTACTTTGATTCCTCATTTCCGAATCCTCTCCTTGTCTGTGATCACCCGCTCGCCTTTCTTCTCTCTCGCCCCCTCTTTGCACCTTCATTTATATTTCCTCTCTCTCTCTATTTTCTTTTCCACTCAGCGATGAATTCCTCGCACATTCTTCAGTCCGCTTCTCCCTCTCTCTTCTCTCTTCTGGTTCCTTGCCTCCCCCTCTTTATCCCCTCTTTCCCCACCTCCTATCTTCGCCACCTATTGTGCAGAGTGCTTCTGGCAACCTCTTCTCTCTCTCTCTTCCACTTAACCCTTTCCTACCCTTTATTCCTCCTCCCCTTCTCCCTCCCTCTTTACCTTGACGCTTACCTCTCCTCCCCTACTCTCTTCCCCCGTCGCCTTCCTCCCTTTGCGAAGGTCTTCCCTCTTGAATCTACTTATCTATAGTAGAACGGGGTGAGGACAAAGGGGAGGGGTGGGGGTGCGGAGGGGGGGGGAGGGAGCGATAAGGGGATTAGGAGAGGAAGGAAGAGAGGGAGATGGAGAGGAACAGGAAGAGGGAGACGAAGACGGAGAGGGATGGGAAATCGGAAAGAGAGGGGGAGGGGAAGAGGAAGGGGAAGGGGAAGGGGAAGGGGAAGGGGAAGGGGAAGGGGAAGGGGAAAGAATGGGAAGGGGAGAGGGAGAGGGAGAGAGAGAGAGAGAGAGAGAGAGAGAGAGAGAGAGAGAGAGAGAGAGAGAGAGAGAGAGAGAGAGAGAGAGAGAGAGAGAGAGAGGAAGAGGAAGAGGGTAAAGGAGAGGATGAGAAAGAGAGAGAGAAAGAGAGGTGAAGAGGGAGAGAGAGAGAGAAAGAGAGAGAGAGAGAGAGAGAGAGAGAGGAAGAGGGTAAAGGAGAGGATGAGAAAGAGAGAGAGAGAGAGAGAGAGAGAGAGAGAGAGAGAGAGAGAGAGAGAGAGAGAGAGAGAGAGAGAGAGAGAGAGAGAGAGAGAGAGAGAGAGAGAGAGAGAGAGAGAGAGAGAGAGAGAGAGAGAGAGAGAGCAAGAGAGAGAGAGAGAGAGAGAGAGAATGAGAATTAGTTGGCGAATCCTCTAAAAAGTCTTCCACAGAGCTCATGTTACAATTTATTTATTTACGTTAAAGCGGCTGAATGTTTTACTCGGGTAATGGTTGCGCCAGAAACGCTGCCCCCCCCCCCCCCTTTGGCTTCCTAAGACCCAGTACTCTCCGATCACCACGAGGCCTGGAGGCTGCGAGGACCCGACACGAGATACTCCTCTTCACAACACACACACACACACACACACACACACACACACACACACACACACACACACACACACAAATAGATAAACAGATAAATGTACGCCATATAACATTCTTGGTTTGTAACATTAAGATTATTGCTTTCACTACAATAACCCTTCCAATCATCATTGTCATCACCACTATCATTATAATTGACGAAAATGAGAAGAGAGCTTTTCCATTAGCTCGGGATGTGAAATGGTATGCGCATATCCGTAGATTACCTTAAAGCTGCATCTTTTTGTTGTCAGAACAAAAATCTCATCTTAACAAAAGATTCTTAACGTATATGGCTCATTGTCCTCTCGGCGTGGAGTCTACCTTCATAGAAATAAAAAAAAATCGTAATGAGGCTTATTAATACAGCAAAAAGAAAAAAAAAAGAAAAAAAAAAGACATTTTAATTAGGAGATTGGAATGTGTCCTTGTGTGCAACTGATCACACTAATTAACTCATATCCAATTTGAATGGTATGCTGAAAAAATGCAATTAGGCCCGTCGGAATTATCATTAATCACATTTTCAAATAATCTGTTACGAAACTCATTAAATCATCATGTGATTCCATAAAGCAAGCAGGTGATTGATGGCGCGAGTTTGGGAGAGAAAAAATCATGTATGATGGATAGATTGTCAGAAAGAAAGAAAATTCCATATCAATGGAATCTCAAAAAAATCTAACATATGCTATAGGCATAAAGGGACAGAGAGATAGGGATAGGTATACAAATAAATAGATACGTAGATGAAGTGAGGAAGATAGATAGGCTGATAGATGGATACAGATAGATGAATAGATAGATGGAGAGAATAATATATACATGTCGGCAGACAGACAGACATACAAATAGATATAAAGAAGAAGAAGAAGAAGAAGAAAACAAATACACACACACACACACACACACACACACACACACACACATATATATATATATATATATATATATATATATATATATATATATATAGAGAGAGAGAGAGAGAGAGAGAGAGAGACTAAAGAAAGAAAGACAAACAAACAGACAGAGAGCCAGATAATCAAGAATAAATGAGCGAAAAAGCGGATCTAATGGACACAGGCCAGACCGAATAAAACCCGCACACTCCTTAAACCATCCCGTGTAGAGATAGCAGCGTCTCCGCCCTCCCCTCGTCCCCTCGCCTTCCGACCTCTACAGCGAAATAACCCGGCTTGGTCGAGAGAGCAGAGGACGGCACTATCGCTGGAAAACCTCGCTTAATCCGGAAATCGCCGTCTGTCTCGCAAGCCCCCCCTTTGCTTGAAACATCAGCTGCCGGCGGGGGATGGGTAGGAGGGGAGGGCAAGGGGTAAGGGGTAGTAAGGGGGAACGGGGGAAAGGGCAATGGGTAATGGGGATAAGGGATGAGGGTATGGGGAAAGGTATAAGGGAATGGGGATTAATAGTATTGGGTAAGGGGTAGGTTATGGGGTAGGAATACGGGGAAAGGGGTAAGAGTTCAGGGTAAGGGGTAGGTGGAAAGCGACAAGAGGTAAGGGCCAGAGAGTAAGGGATAAGGGGTAGGAGTAAGGGTAGGGATTAAGGGATAGGAGCTGAAGGGTAGGGGTTAGGGATAAAGTTATGGGATGAGGGATAAGGTTATGGGGAAAGGTATAAGGGATGAGGGTATTGGGTAAGGAATCATGAATAAGAATGGCAGGAAAGGGGTAAATGGAGGAGGGTAGGGCATAATGGCTGAGCGGGGATGGTGAGGAGTGGGGGGGGGGGGGGGGCAGTAATAACGAAGAGGCAAAAGGGAGGAGGGTTTAAAGTACAGAGCAAAATCAGGGGAAAGGAAGATAAGGCATAAAAATGAGGTAAGGGATGAGACGCTCGTATTAATGAAGATGATACTGCAGAAGGAGCTACATTTCATCTATTTGTACTTTGGGTAAAAAAAAAAAGTCATGTATTGTGATCAAGAAGTTTCTGTAAAAAAAAAAAAAAATATTGAATAAGTGTTATGGAAATTCGCGTGTGAGTTTCCTATGACCCAGGGGCTAGATGATGCGATCTTGGTGGGGCTCGGAGTAATGGGTAGATTAATTGGCAATTATCCACAAGGATTAACACCAATATCTCCACAGAGGGTCTTTATATGTGCGTGTTAATGCATTTGTAAACGAATAAGGAGTTGAATAACCAGAGAGTATTAGAAAGTAATCTTTATTTTAGTCATACAGACATATACACCAGTTTATATAGACTAAAGTTATATGCAGCCTTGGGTTTGTACATAATCCGCCCTTTAAATTTCATCAGAATCCATATGTAACTTGTTTGTATAATCCCACAAATCATGTAAGCAGGATTAGAAAAAAAATAATGGAAAGTGATGAGACGAGGCAAAATCCAGGATAGATAAATGGAGGCTGGAATAGATTAAATCATATCAACTCTCTAGACTAACATTAAAACATGGGCAACCCACCATAATGTTTCCACACAGTGCTTCATGAATTTTTCAATGCCAATGTGCTCACAAATATTGAATAAATGTACTTTGCTCTCTCAACAAGTTAGGTGGATTGTAACGATTTTCTTCTGCGTTGCTTGTGGACTAGCAACTAAGTGACAAGTCTTTAGCGTCAATTAGGAGTAGACCTTCCATCCGGGTCTCCGCTAGAATCCCACCAACAGGTCCTACAACCATAGACAATCCACCCATAGAATTTCATCAGCGCACTTCCTGAAGTTTTCCCGTGATCTCGCTGACAATTTATGCTCGCCGTCCTCGCAGATTTCGGGAGAGATTAGGTAGATTTCTCAGCTAAAGAGACGAAGGTATATTAAAATATAATAAAATATAAAGCGTTCTTTGAACCTAGCCACTGGGTGAGCAAGCCTGCCCAAGTCAGTGCCGGTCCCAAGCCCGGGTAAATAGAGAGGGTTGGCGTCGGGAAGGGAATCCGTCCATAAAAAATATCAGCTAGAACCTGATCATAGCGACTCCATATAAGAATGGGACAAAGATACAGAAAAAGAGGTAAAGCGCTTTTGGATCGCGTTGTTAGTTATTATTCTTAGTTATCACTGTTATCATTATTATTATTGATAGTTACATAAGAGGCCCGTGCTCATTGTTGATTTCATCATCATAAATGTTACTATGAGAAGCATTATTGTAATTAATATTTTCAGCCTTTTTATTATCATTTTCGATTATGTTTTGCTTGTTTCTATTCCAGTAAAACACACAAACACACACACACACACAAACACACACATTATATATATATATATATATATATATATATATATATATATATATGTGTGTGTGTG
>NC_061819.1:21906018-21908518 GCF_019202785.1 Penaeus chinensis | reverse complement strand
TAAAAGATCCTCTGTTGTAAAAAGGGCGGGAGGGGGGGAGGGTGAGGAGGAGAATTACTTCATCTCGTTCTTTTTCTCTTCACTTTTCGCGCAACTTTCTTTCTTGTCGGCGTCTTGGGGGGGACAACAATGACCAATTTCCGACATAATTGTGCTTCCTCCTTGCGAGAGTTCTTAACAGGGTCTTTATTTCATTTGGAGGTTCATTGTCATTACAACTTTTCCTTCTGTTTTAGGCAAACTAACGCTGCCCTTTGTCCTCGCTGTGTATGCTAGCCGGGGCGAAAATGTCGGTGTGTTCATGAAATAGCTAAGTAGAGGCGGGGGTAACGATATGCATCCTTTGAAAATCAGCTCCTCTTTGATGCAGGGAGGGGCGAGAGAGAGAGGCAAAAAGAGCGAAAGAGATTATGTAACTATTATCTACCCTTTCTTTTCTCGTCTTTTCCTTTGTCTTTGGTCTATTCCGTTAGCAAACAAAGTGATTAAACAAAGTGTGCTTATCAATCCAGTCTTCTTGCCTCCCTTTCTCGCCGGCCTCCCGACATCATATCCCTTGCTCTCCCCTTACTCTTTCCCCCTCTTTCCTTCTCACCCCCCCCCCCCCCCCCGGCGCGCACGGAGCAGGACAAGCTAATATTCCTCGTTAAAGCGAGCCTCAGATCTCCAGGGCGGCCGTAATGGCATTGGCCATGGATAGAAGACTCCCGGGCTCCTCGCCTTCCTCCTCGCAACAGAATTTTGCTAAATTTGCATATTTTTCGTACAACTGAGGGGACGACACAACTTCTGGCGTATCAAAAAGGTCACGTGAGATCTCCTTTCTTGAACTTACCGTGTTCTGTTTATATTTAATTTTTATTTTCTTTCTGGCCTTCTTTCTTTCCTGCCAACTTTGTTCGTCCACTTCCTTTGTGGCGTTCTTCAGAAATTTGAAACTTATATGTTGACATTTTATTGTATTAAATCTTAAATTCTACGTTTGATACATCGTTCAAAGGACGCTAAATGCACTCTGATATCAAATGCAACATTGCTTGTTCTCTTCACTAGTCAATAAACACCTGTATTTATTTATTTATTTATTACTATATTCTTCTAAGGAGTCCCCTTTTTGAGATGCAGGGGGCAGGGGCGGTGCGTAATGAAGACGCCGGGAACAAACAGTCCTCCGAGGGCGCCAGAGTCAGCGGAACAGAGGCACCGCCGTCTTCAGTGGGTCTGAGGACCTCCTCGAGAAAAGCTGGAAGACTGCCTCAGTAAACGTGACATACTTAGAGGACAAGGCTGGGGAAATTTTGCCGCTTTGAAAAAAAAAAAAAAATATGGAAAAAAGTTTTGGAGAGGGGGGGGGGGGGGGTTGTAAAGTGGAGGGAATGAAAGAGGTTGCAGTAAAAATGGGTATTATTCAGTGTATCGTATATCTTACACAAATTCTTTCGGTTGGAGGTTGAAAGAAGAAAATTAATCAGAGAGAAAGAAGGAAAGAAAGAAAGAAAGCAAGAAACAAGACGAAAGATAGAAAAGGGAATATAAAAGAGAGGAAGCAATATGGTAACAAATAGCAAAAATCCTAGCATACGAATAAAAAGGAAAGTAATTCAGTATACCAGATGAATGCCGAGGAGCTTCTGTAATTAATGAGAATAAAACTATTGTTAGTTTCAGTAACGAGCACATAATGGCAAAGCATCTCTGAGACTGAAGTAAAAATAAATCTTGGTTGTGAAAACTGCCTCATTTTTAATAACGATTATGTAACAGATTCTCATTATCTTTTTGATTATAGAAGACAAGATAGTTTTCATTTACGTAAAATAAGATTCGCAGATGATAACTGTAATACCCATTGCGAATAATGAATTTATGTATTTGATTCGTGCTGTTTTGAAATAACCAATGATAAGCATTTCGTGATTAATGTGCAACAGTTTTTCTATCGCACGCTTTGAATTTGGTTTCCAGAATAAAATGCATTGAATTTTCGAAATCATATATCAGTCTTTTACTGAACGAAATGCCATAATATACCTTTATTTCTCATTGAAAATGTGTGTAGATTAAAAAGTAATAATAGTAAAAAAAGTTATGGAAAAATATATCAAAAACACTTTTGCAAGAACGTCGCTCGTTAGGCTTGAATGTGAGAACAAAACTTATTCTTAACATTCATAAAGAACAGACGGAGATTTTCAAATAAAATAAAATAAAATAAAAAAGTTATTTATATATCGTATTGTGTTATATCATCTGTTTATGCCTAACACACTCTAAGGTGAATAAATGAATATCAGTTCTGCTTTTGAGGTATTTATAAAAGAAAAACATAAAAACACAATAAGCCTTTCTATACAGTTCGCTTTAGTATGGTAATAAAGAATATTCATTACCATCTCAATGCCCCGTATGTGTGATTCATTTATCGACGGCGCCGTAGAAGCTGAACACGTGTACCGAGATGAGTATCCCCATGCCACGTGGCTTCGGAAAAATGGCAGGC